>NC_080041.1:111360851-111441765 GCF_012489685.1 Lotus japonicus | reverse complement strand
TAAAGATATCTGCCCATTGATGGTCAGTATCAACAAACTCAGAAGAAGTACGCCCTTCTGTACATAATCTCTAATAAAGTGATACTTTACCTCAATGTGCTTTGCCCTTGAATGCAAGATAGGATTCTTACTCAATGAGATTGCAGCAGTGTTATCACAATAGATTGGGATATTGCTCTCAAGGATCTGATAATCCTCCAGCTGATGTTTCATCCAGAGCATCTGAGTGCTGCATATTGCTGCTGAGATATATTCTGCCTCTGCAGTTGATAGTGCAATGGTTGATTGCCTCTTGCTTGCCCATGAGACTAGATTGCTTCCCAGAAATTGACAATTTCCAGAAGTACTTTTTCTCTCTGTTCTATCTCCAGCATAATCAGCATCACAATAACCTGAAAGCTTATACTCTGATGTTTTCTTATACATCAAGCCAAGGTTAGTGGTGCCTTTCAGATACCTTAGTGTAGGATCACGCGCTTACCACTACGCCAAAACCAATTGGTGTTAGTGAGGGCGCAACGTTATTTCTTATAGCGTAGCAGACAGCGCCCCGTTTCGAATGCTACCTGCAGGCAGGATGCTGGCCCACCTGGACCCAACAATCCCCCCCCAGCACCTGCCAGCCAAACTAGCTGCACAGCATGCCTTCCGTGGGATTCGAACACGGGACCTGGCTCTGATACCACTTGTAGGATCACGCGCTTACCACTACGCCAAAACCAATTGGTGTTAGTGAGGGCGCAACGTTATTTCTTATAGCGTAGCAGACAGCGCCCGTTTCGAATGCTACCTGCAGGCAGGATGCTGGCCCACCTGGACCCAACACTTAGGATCCTCTTAACAGCAGTTAAGTGGGTTTCCCTTGGATCTGATTGGAAACGAGCACATAAGTGAACACTAAATAATATGTCTGGCCTAGATGCAGTTAAGTATAGAAGTGAACCTATCATTCCACGATAGAGCTTCTGACATACTTTACCACTTTTATCTTCTTTCTCCAAAATGCATGTAGGATGCATTGGAGTCTTGGCCACTGTAGATTCCAGCATATTGAACTTCTTCAGAAGTTCTTTAGTGTACCTTGCTCTGATGGATATATGTTTCCTTCTGGTGTTTGATCAACTTGTATTCCCAGAAAGTACTTTAATTCTCCCATCATACTCATCTCAAATTCAGCCTGCATCATCTCAGAAAATTCTTTGCATAGAGATTGATTAGCAGAACCAAATATAATATCATCAACATAAATTTGCACCAATTAAGATATCATCTTTATAAGTCTTGCAAAAAAGAGTTGTATCTACTTTACCCCCTTACAAACTCATTCTCCAGAAGGAATGAGCTAAGTCTCTCATACCATGCTCTGGGAGCTTGCTTCAGACCGTAGAGTGATTTCTTCAATTTGAACACATGGTCTGGTTTCTTTTCATCTTCAAAACCTGGGGGTTGATGAACATAGACTTCCTCTGAGATATAACCATTTAGGAAGGCACTCTTTACGTCCATCTGATGTAGAACTATGTTGTGATTTACTGAGAAGGAGATCAACAGTCTAATTGCCTCCAGTCTTGCTACCGGAGCAAATGTTTCAGTGTAGTCTATTCCTTCCTGCTGGCTGTAGCCTTGAGCAACTAGCCTTGCCTTGTTTCTGACTACTTCTCCTTTCTCATTTAGCTTGTTTCTGAATACCCATTTCGTTCCAATAACATGAACATTCTCAGGCTTCTTCACTAAGCTCCAAACATCGTTCTTGGAAAATTGATTCAATTCTTCTTCCATGGCCAGAATCCAATCCTTGTCCTGAAGAGCTTCATCTATGGACTTGGGTTCAATTAAGGACACCAATCCTTTCAGACTCAGCAAGGTCTCTTCAGAGGGTCTGAAGGCAGATCTGGTTCTGACTGGTTCATCTTTGTTGCCCAGAATCAATTCCTTAGGGTGAGCTGCAGTGATTCTGCTCTTCTTCAGAGTTTGTGAGTTAGAGGGACCAGCTTCTTCCTCTGGTTCATCTTCCTCTGGCTCAACTTCCTCTGGAGCTTTGCCTTTGTCAGAAACATTAATGCTTAAATCTGCAAACTTTTCAACTAGCTTTGACTGGTCAGAGTCAAGCTTATCATCAAATCTAACATGAATAGATTCTTCAATAGTCTTGGCATCAGTATTATAAAATCTAAAACCTTTAGATCTATCAGAATAACCAAGTAATAGACACTTAGAAGACTTAGCATCAAATTTATGCAATCTATCCTTAGTATTGAGAACATAACAAACACAGCCAAAAGGATGAAAATAAGAAATGTTGGGTTTTATGTTCTTCCACAATTCATAAGGAGTCTTATTCAGAATTGGTCTCACAGAGATTCTGTTCTGAATGTAACATGCTGTATTTACTGCCTCTGCCCAAAAGTGCTTAGCCATGCCAGTTTCTTGGAGCATGGTTCTAGCCATCTCCTGAAGAGTTCTGTTCTTCCTCTCAACAACACCATTTTGTTGAGGAGTTCTGGGACAAGAGAAATCATGTGCAATTCCATAGGAATCAAACAGACTCTCAAACTTGTCATTCTCAAACTCTCCACCATGGTCACTTCTGACACGCCACAATCCTACAAGCCTTCTCGTTTTGCACTTGAGCAATGAAGGTAGAGAACACAGCATGAGACTCATCCTTGCGGGTTAGAAACTTTACCCATGTCCAGCGGCTATAGTCATCAACGATAACCATCCCATATCTCTTGCCACCTATAGACTCAGTTTTCACTGGTCCAAACAGGTCGATATGCAGAAGTTCTAACGGCCTTGAGGTTGAGACAACATTCTTTGCCTTGAAAGGGACTTTTGTGAATTTGCCTTTCTGACATGCTTCACAAAGAGCGTCTGAAGCGAACTTCAGATTGGGTAAGCCCCTGACAAGATTTAGCTTGCTCAGCTGAGAAATCTTTCTCATACTGGCATGCCCTAACCGTCTATGCCATACCCACTGCTCTTCATCAACAGACAGAAGGCACTTCACATTCTGAGCCTCCAACTCAGATAATCTGATCTTATAAATGTTGTTCTTCCTCTTGCTGTTAAACAGAACAGAGCCATCGATCTGACTTACAGCCCGGCAGGACTTTTGATTGAATATAACATCATAACCCTTGTCAGCTAATTGACTTATAGACAATAAGTTATGTGTTAAGCCGTCTACCAATAAAACATTATCAATGCATGGACTACTATCTACACAAATAGTACCAGTACCAACAATTTTACCCTTTTCATTTCCTCCGAAGCCAACTTCGCCTCCAGGCTTAAGTTTCAGCTCTCGGAACATACGCTTTTCTCCCGTCATGTGACGCGAGCATCCACTGTCCAGATACCATGATTGGTGTTTCAGTGGAGCTATCAAGGATATCTGCAACATAGATAATCTTGTCCTTAGGTACCCACTTTCTGGGTCCTCTTTTGTTAGTTACCCCAGAGGTTCTGATCACCTTGGGTGTCTCAACATAATATTTTAAAGGAATATTTGCATGATATTTAGTCATAGAGAAAGATCCCTTTTTAAGAGGGTTTTTAGCAATTTTAGCAGGTACAGGATCAGGCAATATGGTACCAGAGGGAACAAAGCATTCATACAAGGATTTAGCTTTAGACACAGAAGGCTCATTTCTAATTGGTTTAGAATAGCCAATGCCATGCATTCCATTTCTGCTTACGCCATAGATCATTGAAGCCATTAAGCTTCTATCCACGCTTTTAGCTAGGAATCTTTGAAAAGACTTTTCATACTTAGATTCATTTCTACAATCAGAGGCATCACAGGCAACAATTTCTTCTAACTTAGCAATCTGGTTCTTAAGCACAGAGTTAGAATTTACCAAAGCATGATTTTCATTTTTCAAATCAGAAATAATTTTCTCATGTTCAGAAGGAGTCTTGGAGACAGCAGATAAGTTCTTTTTCAACTTTTTATGCTTAGACAATAAAGAGTTATACTTATCCATGATATCAGACAAAGCATGTTTCAGTTCAGAGGTAGAGAAAGAAGCAAATACCTCATTTTCATCGTCTGAGTTAGGATCTCCTTCTGATTCTGAGTCAGATTCAACAGCTTCCTTTGACTCTGCTTCCTTGTCTTTGACAATTGCCATGAGTCCTTGGACTTTACCATCAGAGTCAACATCCTCTGACTCTGATTCATCAAATGTCACCATCAGACTCTTCTTCGTCTTGAAGTGCTTCTTTGGCTTCTTGTCTTTCTTCAACTTTGGACAATCACTTTTGTAGTGCCCAGATTCTTTGCACTCAAAACATGTGACTTCCTTGATTGAAGACTTCTTCTGGCCTGAGGACTCATACTTTCCTTTTGCCTTTCCAGAGCCTTTGAACTTGCTCTGCCTGTGCTTCCAGATGCGGTTGAGTCTCTTGGAGATCAGAGTCAGCTCATCTTCATCAGAATCTTCTGATGCTTCTTCAGATTCTTCTTCTTCAGCTTGAAGAGCCTTTGACTTCTCAACCTTAGCCTTTTCAGATTTGGATTTCAAGGCTATGGACTTTTTCCTCAGATCTTGCATCTCTGAGCGTTTCAGCTCATGGCATTTCAAAATGCTGATGAGTTCTTCTAAACTCATATTCTCAACGTCTCTCGTGAGCTCTATTGAAGTCACCAAAGGCATCCAACTTTCAGGAAGACACCTGATGACCCTTATGACATGATCTTTTGTTGTGTAGCTCTTGTTGAGAGGTCGTATGCCAGCTACAAGCAATTGAAATCTGGAGAACATTTCTTCAATGGACTCATTTGGCTCCATGATGAAGGATTCATACTTTTGGATCAAAGACAATGCCTTTGATTCTTTGACTTTCTTGTTTCCTTCATGAGACATCTTCAGAGATTCAAAAATGCCTTTAGCAAACTCACGATCTGTAATCTTCTGGTACTCCTCATAGGAAATAGCACTTAGAAGAATTGCTCTTGCTTTGTGATGTTGTGAGTACAGCTTCTTTTGATCTGCAGTCATCTCTGACCTTGGGATCTTCTTGCCATCTGCATCAACTGGACGCTCATAGCCATCCACAATAATATCCCAGAGATCTACATCGAAACCCAGAAAGAAACTTTCCAGTCTATCTTTCCAATATTCGAACCTTTGACCATCGAACATAGGAGGCTTTGCGTTGTAACCATCTCTTTGAGTTTCACTGGTGGTGGCAGCCATTGTTTTTCACACCGGCCCGGATCACTGAACACTGTTAGGTGTGGTAATCAGAACTTGCGCTCTGATACCAATTGAAGGTATGAAAAACGGTAGAAAGGGGGGGTTTGAATAACGTTTTCAGAACAAAACTTCCACCTTAAAGATTTTGACAAATCTTTCGAGAACTTAAGTGCTAAAGATAAGAGATAGAAAAGCACACAAGGATTTTATCCTGGTTCACTTGATAAATCACTCAAGCTACTCCAGTCCACCCGTTAAGGTGATTTCTTCCTTCTTAGAATGAAGACAATCCACTAATCAGGTAAGAGTTACAACTGCACTTGAAACCTACAAGTGACTAACAATTACACTGACTTAGCTCACACTAAGATTCACTCTCTTAGTCTTCTCTAGGATCCGATCAACCTTGATCTCCTAAAGGAACTAAACAAACTGTTTATCAAAGAATTGTTTACAAGAGATTTGCTTCTAAAAAGCTAATTGTAAACTCAATGAATTTCAGATGAAAGAAAGCTTAGAATAGTTTGAATATGTCTTGCGCGTGTGTATTTCTTTTTCTTAGCCGCTTCTTTCAATCTTCAGCCTCTATATATACTCCAAGGATTAGGGTTGAGCGTTGCATGGGAAATGCTACCGTTGGAGGGCAGTTCTGGAAAATCCAGCTTCTGCTGTGGCTGAGAACGTTAGGTAGGTCGTCAGGAAGGTACACTTGCTTTTGTACTTGGATAGCGACTTGACCTTTTAACCTAGGAGACTTCTGATCAGGGGAATACTTCATATTGGAACTTGTGAAGCCGGTTGATCAGAGTCAGAGGGAAAGCACAGATCCTCTGACCATTGTATCTTCTGATTCTGAACTCAGAGGGAAGAACATGGCCTTCAGAGTTTCTTGCTTCTGGACTTCAGAGTTTCCACTATTCAGCTTCTGGATCTTCAGAGTTTTCTACACCATCAGAACATCTGAACCTTCAGTGTTTCTTGGTTATCAGAACTTCTGGATCTTCAGAGCTTCTAGCGACTGAGTCCACATCAGAGTTTGTATAGCTTCAGAACTTCTGAAGCTTTTCCACTGTTCATACTGAACATGGTGAATGCGAAAGCGTTGCTTGGGTTACCCTTTATACACAGTGCTTCTGATTTGTGTGAGATTGAGTTGAGGTCCGAGCCTGTAAATAGCACACTCAGAAAAACACGTTAGAGTACCACAATTGTTCATATCAAAAGGTTAACTTGTAATCATCAAAATATAGAGTTGTACTACTAGATCAAAACTTGATCTTACATCTTTTCCCTCTCTTGGGTGTTCTCTTGGCGTTATGGTCTTAAGACCAAAACCCAACCAATCCTTTACAAACAGGCTCTCATCAAATGGTGGAAAATCTTTGATGCGACAAAAGCCCACAAAGAAAATGTGAGCCAATGGTTCAAAACCAATCAGAAATATCTCAAGCATGCAAGTCCGCAAACCAGCCTCTTGCTAAATCAAAAGGCCCACATCAAAGCGGCCCTTGCAGGAGCTTCAACAGAAGAAGACTTGCTAAGGAATCTTCAATCTGCTCTTCAATTATTGAAGGAGCCAATTGAGCAGGCCTCATCTTCAAAGGCCCCCAACACAAAGTCTCCGAGCCATCCTCTCTTGGGTCGTCAGATTTTGTCCAAACCACAGAATCAGATGATGATGACTTCTGCTAAGTTTGTCGTCTTGTAATCATTTTATTCTGTAATAATTCAATTTTTGTACTGTAGCAACAGTAAAATTGACTTTTTACTGTAGCAAATAGTGCCAGTCAAATAGTACCGTCTACCGGAACTATTCAACCGGAACTATTCAAACAGTGTCCAATCTTTTCTTTAAATAGGCTCATTCTGAACCTTGTTAAGGAGGGTCGGATAGAGCTTAGATAGAGAGTTTAGAGAGAGAAACACTGAGAGAATTCCTTCTGTAAGTTCTCCTTCAGTTTTCCTTTCTTTCAATCTTTTCTGTTTTTAAGTTTCAGTTTTTCAGTTTTTAAGTTTCAGCTTTGTAATCTGTGTTTATGTAATATATATCTTGTTCAAGTTTTATTTTTCTGTTTATGGAAGGCTGAGCCTCCTGTTTTAATAACAAGTTATCTAACTATTCAACGTATTTTAGCAAGAGGCTAGTTTATGATTTAGCATTACATAAACCTTCTGCTTCCGACCCCCTCTTGGTATCAGGCTGGTTTGCGGACTTTCATTATCAAAACCGTTGAGCAAACCTACAAGCTCAGATCTGATGATGAAGAAATCCATCTGCTTTCCGAGAAAAGCATCAAAGAACATATTAGCAAGAACTTCAACTATCTTCATATAGGTAGTGTTCAAGTTGGTCTTAAACCCCTAACCAGGAAATCTCTTGACATCGCTGTACTCCTTTGTCTTAGGGATGTTAGACATAATCAATTCCATGACTCCCTCTTAGGAACGGTTGAAACCAGCCTGAGTAATGGACCAATCTTTTTCAATTGCTTCCCAGATCTAACTGTTAGTCTGGAAGATAAAAACATCCTTGATGTCCTCTTCCTAAATATCAAGCTTCACGGCCTTGATATGAAGGAGGATTCCATTCCCATCTCCTTAATCTACAGGGTTCAATACAAGGTAATGAACTCTATCAAATCTTATTTCTTGCGAACCAATTGTGAGAAATCTGGAGAAACAACTCTTTTCCTTACAGATTATGATAAGGCTAACGTTATTGTTCCCAAAACCATCCAATGGAGTGATATCACCCTTCCAGAGAAATGGTCTTTGGAAAAGGCTACTCCAGCCCAACCTGTTGAAACTCCTGAGTTTCGTGAAATCATCCAACACCAATCTGGCCAAGTAGATCTCATCTTTGATAGGAGAAATTCCTTCTCTATCCCTAGATCTATTAGGACATCCTCAAATGATTTCCAATCCGCCATGTCTAGAAGATCTTTTTCTATGACTAGAAGGAACCAGCCTGAGTCTAGTGCTCGACCTTCCCTCTCTCATGACGGATCTACTATCTCATGACGGATCTACTATCCATTTAGCTGGATATGTCAATACTACTCCTGTCAAAACTACCTATGACAAGAGTAATGAAGATCATCAATCCACCTTATCTCCAACGTATTCTTCTCTAGAAACCCCTGGAGAGACTTCTGATTTCATTGGAGCAATTACTTCCGAATTTGTCATTGACAAAGAAGGTATCCGAGCAGACTTTTACTCTGACCAATGGACTCAGCAAAGAAAATGGTTCTTTGCAAAGTATCAGGGTGAAAAGAGAAAGAAGATCCAAGAAAAATTCTATGGGTTCCTTGAGAAAACCCAGCAAAACATCTTCTTTTTTGAATGGTTTCAAGATTATGCCAACAAGAATTGGAAATCTTACCCCTTCCAAATTGACATGGTTAAATGGCAGCATAAGGATGGAAAAGAAACCCTTTCTAACCTGCCACCTAAAACTCCTTTCCTTCTTAAAGGAGCTCAATCTACACCTGTCCTAGCTTCTCCCTTCAAGACTAGGAAAGAAGAAGGTGATGTCACTGGTAAAGACATCAAAGACCTCATGGAACAATCCAATTATACCAATAAGTATCTTCAAATCCTTGGAGAATCCCAAGTGCAGGATTCCTCTTCCAGGAAAGGAAAAGAAAAGGTCAAGATTGAACCTTCCTCTTCCAATCTTGATATCCCTAAAGGATGTCAACTTGAAAAACCTCTTTTCAAACCTTTTCAAATCAGTAGCCGTTCCAGACACTCGGCTCAAACTCTTCGAGCAAAAAAGGAATCTGACAATGAGCTCCTCCAAAAGGTGGTAGAGCAACTTCAGCTTCTCAAACAAGTTATTTCTGAGACTCCGGAACCTCCTGAGACTCCGGAACCTACTCCGGAAGCAGTTTCTAATCCCACTATTACTGCTCCTCCAAAAACTCGTACTTCTACTCGTAATACCTCTACTTCTTTAAATAATATTGAAGATGGTAAGGTTGAGTCTGATTCTGATATTCAATCTATGAAGTCTGACGTTCAATCTATCAAAAGTATTCCGGTCAATACTGTCATTCACAATTCTAAGAATCAGTGGAGAAAAGAAACCAAGCTCTACTATCCTAGAGCTACTGCTCCTGATCTTCTTTTAGAAGAATCTTCAAACTTCAAAAGCTTCAGTGCCAACAATGTCTATGAATGGAATATTGATGGTGAAAACGAGTATGGCATCACCAAAATCCTCCAAAATATGACTATGGTAGCCACTGCCTATGTTACCGCCAACAATTGTCCTGAATCTCTTATCGTTGAAGTCTTGGTTGCTGGTTTCTGTGGCCAGCTCAAAGGTTGGTGGGATAATTATCTCACTCAAGACGAGAAGGATCAGATCTTGACCGCTGTCAAGACTGATGAAGAAGGCAATCCTATCATGGAAGATGGCAAATTCATCTCTGATGCTGTCAACTCCTTAATCTTTACCATAGCCCAACATTTTGTTGGAGATCCTTCCCTCATCAAGGACAGATCTGGTGATCTTTTGTCCAATCTTAAGTGCAAATCTTTGGGTGATTTCAGATGGTATAAGGATACCTTCCTAACCAGGGTTTACACCCGTGAAGACAGCCAACAAGCCTTCTGGAAAGAGAAATTCCTGGCCGGTCTTCCTAAATCTTTTGGCGACAAAGTTCGTGAGAAACTTAGAAGCCAAAATCCGGGGGGAGAAATCCCATATCACACCCTTAGTTATGGACAGCTCATAGCTATCATTCAAAGAGTTGCTCTCAAAATCTGTCAGGATGACAAAATCCAACAGCAACTCACTAAGGAGAAGTCTCAGAATCGCAGGGATTTGGGTACTTTCTGCGAACAATTCGGAATTCAAGGTTGTCCCAAGAAACCTAAACCCAGAAAGCAAGATCCTCCTCCCAAACAACAATGGAGAAAGAGATCTAGCAGGAATGATCATAGGAAACCCAAGCCTAGATCAAAACCCCAATTTTCGCAAATTCCAAAGAACCCTTCTGAGACTAGACCCTCTCAAGGAAAAGATGTTACCTGCTACAACTGCGGCAAGTCGGGCCATATTAGCAGGTATTGCAGACTCAAAAGGAGAATCTCTGAGCTTCATCTTGAACCTGAGATCGAGGACAAGATCAACAATCTCCTCATTCAAACTTCTGATGAAGAAGAATCTAATCCTTCGGATTCTGAGGTCTCTGAAGACCTAAATCAAATTCTGAATGATGATTCTCAATCATCATCTTCCGTCAATACCTTGTCCATCAACACTTTGACCAATGAACAAGATCTTCTCTTCAGGGCCATTAATTCTATCCCTGATCCTGAGGAAAAGAAAATCTATTTGGAACGCCTCAGATCTACTCTTGAAGATAGGCCTCCCAAAAGTCCTATAACCACCAATAAATTCAATCTTAGAGATACTTTCAAGCGTCTTGAGAAATCTACGGTCAAACCCGTCACTATTCAAGACCTTCAATCTGAAGTCAATTCCCTCAAGACTGAGGTTAAAAGTCTCAAACAAATCCAAAATAGTCAGCAGCTTATCTTGGAAAAACTGACTAGAAATTATGAGGAAGATGATTCTTCTGTACCTGATTCCAATCCTGCTCCTAACAACAATTGCGAAGACTTTCTGGAAAATATTAACCAGGTCACCATTCAGAAATTCTTCATCCATGTCAAAATCCTCATAGGAGATTTTATTCTCGAAATCCCTGCCCTCTTTGACACAGGGGCAGATTCCAGTTGTATCTCTGAGGGACTCATTCCCACCAGATATTTTGAGAAAACTACTGAGAAGCTCAGCGCTGCTGAAGGATCTAGACTAAAGATCAAGTATAAAATCCCCTCAGCTATCATAAAAAATGGTAGTCTTGAAATCGAAACTCCATTTCTGTTAGTCAGAAATTTGAGTCAAAAAATCATTATAGGGACCCCTTTCATTAAGAAGCTCTTCCCCTATAATACTGACGAAAACGGAATCACTGTTCAGCATCTTGGACAGCCTATCTTGTTCAAATTCTCTGAACCTCCCATAGATAAGACTTTGAACGTCATATCCTACAAGGAGAAGCAGATCAACTTCCTCAGGGAAGAAATCTCTTACAGAACCATTGAGGATCAATTGCAACAACCTTCTGTTAAATCAAGGATTGAGAATATTTTGGAAAATATTCAATCCAGTATCTGTTCTGATCTACCCAACGCTTTTTGGGAAAGGAAGAGCCATATGGTGGAACTTCCTTATGAAAAAGATTTTTCAGACAAACAGATTCCAACTAAGGCTAGGCCTATTCAAATGAATGAAGAACTTCTTCATTTCTGCCAAAAGGAAATCAATGATCTCCTTGAAAAGAAACTTATTCGCAAGAGTAAGAGCCCTTGGTCCTGTGCAGCCTTCTATGTCAACAAACAAGCTGAGATAGAACGGGGAACCCCTAGGCTGGTTATTAACTACAAACCTCTCAATCAAGCCCTTTGTTGGATTAGATATCCTATCCCCAACAAGAAAGATCTCTTAGCCAGACTGCATGATGCTAAGGTCTTTTCAAAATTCGACATGAAATCTGGATTCTGGCAAATCCAATTGCAAGAGAAGGATAGGTATAAAACTGCTTTTACTGTTCCTTTTGGGCAGTATGAGTGGAACGTTATGCCTTTTGGGCTAAAGAACGCCCCATCTGAATTCCAAAGGATTATGAACGAAATCTTCAATCCTTATTCCAAATTCACTATTGTCTACATTGACGATGTTCTAATCTTTTCCCAAACTTTAGATCAACATTTCAAACATCTCAATACGTTCATCTCTGTAATCAAAAGGAATGGCTTGGCTGTATCCAAGACAAAGGTCAGTTTGTTCCAAACCAGAATCAGATTCCTTGGTCACAACATCCACCAAGGAACCATCATTCCTATCAATAGAGCCATCGAGTTCACGGATAAATTCCCTGATCAAATCATTGACAAAACCCAACTACAAAGATTCCTGGGTTGTCTCAATTATGTTGCGGACTTCTGTCCTCAACTCAGTACCATAATCAAACCCCTTCATGATAGACTCAAGAAGGATCCTCCACCTTGGTCCGATATTCATACCAATGTGGTCAAACAAATCAAACTTCGTGTCAAGAATCTCCCTTGTCTTTATCTCCCTAATCCTCAAGCTTTCAAAATTATTGAAACTGATGCCTCTGATATTGGCTTTGGTGGTATTTTGAAACAAAAGGTTTTTGACAAGGAACAAATTATTGCTTTTACTTCAAAACATTGGAATCCTGCTCAGCAGAATTATTCTACTGTCAAAAAAGAAGTTTTAGCAATCGTTTTATCTATTTCAAAATTTCAATCTGATTTGATTAATCAAAAATTCTTAGTCCGTGTGGACTGCAAATCTGCGAAAGAAATCTTACAAAAAGATGTCAAAAACTTAGCTTCAAAACATATCTTTGCCAGATGGCAAGCTATTTTAAGCGTTTTTGACTTCGATATTGAATATATAAAAGGATCTAACAATTCTCTCCCTGATTTTCTTACTCGTGAATATTTGCAGGGAAGAACCTAACATGGCCTCCAGAGGCCCCTCCTCCTCCTCCTCACGAGGAAGAGGCAAAAGCAGGAATAAAGGTATTGTAATCTCTGATCCTTTAATCTTATCTGAGCCCACTGCTCACCAATCTGGACCCACTGTCCAAAAAATTGAGCCCACTGCTCAGACCCAATCTTCCCAACCAAAACAAACTAAAGCAGATTATGCTTTATCCATCCCAACACTCCTTGCCTTCAAACAAGCAGGCTTAGATGAAATACCTCAAGGCCTCACCAAACTTCCAAATAAATCTTGGGCCAGCATCGCAGACAAAGATGATGACCAAGAAATTCAATCCCTCCAAGCTTTTATTGATAGAACCAGAAGCTTAGCAACTTATGATGGGAAAAAACCTGTTGTTGTTGCCCAACCTAGCCCAGTTGCCCGACCTAGCCCAAATTCAGGTTACTTGGCTAAAGCAGATATGAAATTCCAAACCTTCATCGAACCAGAATGGTGGGACAATTCTGGAGGAGTTAACCTGGCCAATAAAATTGGTACCAAGCTCTTCCCAAGTCATCTTGATCCCACTCACCCAATCAAAAACCAAAGATTCTATGAGTTTATTTTGGTTGACACAAACAGTGTGGAAATCAAACATTTCAGGGATAAAAATGATAATTCCCTGATTACCCATTCTACACTACAAATCCTCCGTGTCCTTCGTCCCAAGGACTTTGGACCAAATCCAAACAGTTACAAAAAGTTCTCCCAGAATTTCGACCCAGTTGGTTTTAATTATTGGGACTATATCAGGGCTTGGGATAATATAATCCTTGGTCTGCAAAATAAAAGTTTCAAACATTCTTGGCTCATTTATTTTAAATGGACCAACAAATATTCTTTTCCAAATTGGTTTCATTCATGGTGGAGCTTCTTTGGACCTACAGCTGAAATTTTCCCCTCTGAAGTTCTTGAGGGATACAATCACTTCATTAAACACTGGAACAAAGAGTTGAACAATTATCCAGATTGTTTAAACTTTTTTACAATCTTTTGAAGGTATGAAAAACGGTAGAAAGGGGGGGGTTTGAATAACGTTTTCAGAACAAAACTTCCACCTTAAAGATTTTGACAAATCTTTCGAGAACTTAAGTGCTAAAGATAAGAGATAGAAAAGCACACAAGGATTTTATCCTGGTTCACTTGATAAATCACTCAAGCTACTCCAGTCCACCCGTTAAGGTGATTTCTTCCTTCTTAGAATGAAGGCAATCCACTAATCAGGTAAGAGTTACAACTGCACTTGAAACCTACAAGTGACTAACAATTACACTGACTTAGCTCACACTAAGATTCACTCTCTTAGTCTTCTCTAGGATCCGATCAACCTTGATCTCCTAAAGGAACTAAACAAACTGTTTATCAAAGAATTGTTTACAAGAGATTTGCTTCTAAAAAGCTAATTGTAAACTCAATGAATTTCAGATGAAAGAAAGCTTAGAATAGTTTGAATATGTCTTGCGCGTGTGTATTTCTTTTTCTTAGCCGCTTCTTTCAATCTTCAGCCTCTATATATACTCCAAGGATTAGGGTTGAGCGTTGCATGGGAAATGCTACCGTTGGAGGGCAGTTCTGGAAAATCCAGCTTCTGCTGTGGCTGAGAACGTTAGGTAGGTCGTCAGGAAGGTACACTTGCTTTTGTACTTGGATAGCGACTTGACCTTTTAACCTAGGAGACTTCTGATCAGGGGAATACTTCATATTGGAACTTGTGAAGCCGGTTGATCAGAGTCAGAGGGAAAGCACAGATCCTCTGACCATTGTATCTTCTGATTCTGAACTCAGAGGGAAGAACATGGCCTTCAGAGTTTCTTGCTTCTGGACTTCAGAGTTTCCACTATTCAGCTTCTGGATCTTCAGAGTTTTCTACACCATCAGAACATCTGAACCTTCAGTGTTTCTTGGTTATCAGAACTTCTGGATCTTCAGAGCTTCTAGCGACTGAGTCCACATCAGAGTTTGTATAGCTTCAGAACTTCTGAAGCTTTTCCACTGTTCATACTGAACATGGTGAATGCGAAAGCGTTGCTTGGGTTACCCTTTATACACAGTGCTTCTGATTTGTGTGAGATTGAGTTGAGGTCCGAGCCTGTAAATAGCACACTCAGAAAAACACGTTAGAGTACCACAATTGTTCATATCAAAAGGTTAACTTGTAATCATCAAAACATAGAGTTGTACTACTAGATCAAAACTTGATCTTACAATCTCCCCCTTTTTGATGATGACAAAACTAAGATTTTTGATGAACAATTCTTAAACATTAAACTGAATTCACTCAGAGTTTAGAGATATAGAATAAGACTTATCCTGATGTGAATAGTTTATCTTGCTCATTCTGAATTCAAGTCACTGCTTGATTCTGAGCTTAGCTCCCCCTGAATCTAATACTTGATGAAAACGTTAGTAAAGTCTAGATTCTGAGCTAAAACATATAAGAGTTCAGAGTGAAAAGCTTATGACATAGATGAAAAACGAATAATCAGAGCGCATAAGTGATCAGAGTCAGGGACAAGGTATCAGAGTCTTGGGTATCAGAGTCAACTTAGAATCACTTCAGAAGAAGTGAAATGTATTCCTTGTATTTGCCCAGTGACACATCTATGGCATGAAGGTGGAACTCTTAAAATCTCCAAAAGAAAAATAAGTCACACTAACACATCTTACAAATCAAAAACTGGGTTTACTCCCCCTTTTTGTCATAAGCAAAAAGCTTGGGGTGTGAAAAACTTAGCTTGAAGTACAAGGTACTCCCCCTTAGAGAAGGTCGAAGTTTAAAAGAAAATGAAAACGATGTAAGAATCAGAGTTAGGCGAAAATAAATAGAAGAGTTAATGCAAGGGATGAACGTTTACCACCGGTCAAGTGAGTAAATAGAAGGGTCAGTTACCAAGAACTTAACCTCGAGAAACTGTAAGAGCATTAACTTTCAGAGAGAAAGTGAAGCCTATAAAAAGCGTTGGAGAGAAAGGTAAGCTTCACACCTCGAATAATTTTCAGTAAGAAAAAATGGCATCATACAACGTAGCACTAGAAGAGCTGAGGAAGAAGGCCTTTGAAGAGGACTTGTTCCTGAACATCAGGCATCCAGAGGGTGCAACTACCATCGCGGAGCTGACACGGACACTGCTGGAAGAGGACCTGCGTCCAGAGTTGGAGAGAGACCTGAAGGAATTTCTTGCCTTCGTGGAGGAGGTGCAAGAACTCAGCCGGCTTGAACTCAAGCTGCTGGAAGAGAAAGAGAGTTTGGAAGAGAAGCTCAAGACTTCAGAAGAGATTCTGGAGAGGGATGAGCTAAAGATCAGGCTCAGCAACATCCAGCATGTACTGGAGCGTCTGGAGAAGGATAGGTCAGAGCAGTGCCAGGAGTGCAGAAGAATGAGGAGAGATCCTCCATTCTAGATTATATGATGGAAAGAAATATGATGTAAACACAAAACAATTATGAATAAAACGAGTTTAGCAAACATATGTGACATAAGTATATAGTTATGCATATATAATCACAAACGAACAAAAGAGAATAAATAAATAAAAAGAAACAGAGTTTAACAAAGGAAAACAAAGGTAACGAAAAAGAAGAAAAAGAAGAGATCCTAAAACTAAGGTTTGTCAGTGCGTCGCAGAAGTTCCATCATCATGTGCTTCATCTCAATCAGCATGGATTCATGAGTGTCAAGACGTTGTTCCATGATGTCTAGTCTGGATGAGCTTGTCTGAGTAGAACTGGAAGGAACATTTTGAGCAGCTTGAGGATCTGTAATGGAAGCAGAAGCAGCAGGAGTAAACACAACTGGTGCAAGTGCTTGGCATCTAAGAGCTTCAGCCTCAGCTTCAAGTCGCTCTGCCTCAAGTCTGGCTTGTGCAGCTTGAGCTGCTGCTTGACGTACAGCTTCTTCTGCTTGTTCTTTCTTTCTCTTGGCTTCTTCAATAGCTTCAAGAAGCTTATTTCTCTGTTCTAGTTCATGAAGAGCCACCCTTCTAGCAAACCTTTGCTTTGCAGCCTCAATGCTCTGACTGCCCTCTGCATGCAGGAGCTGCATCATAATCGGAACTTGAGCCACTAGCCAAGTGCTCAGATTGTTCCACTCATCAGCCACATTTTCAGCATTCTCACTGAGATCAGTCTGACCGTGCACATTGCGGAGCCTCAAGGAGGCTTCATGATAGAAGATATTGATGCACTCAGAGAGAGATGTGGGTTGAAGGTGAGTATAGGGAATGATGGAGAGGTTGGGTGCAGGAGAGGCTGGGTGATTGCTGCTATGAGCTTCAGAGGCACCTTGTGGAGAACCAATGTTAATCATGGATGATGGGTTCAGAAGATAATGGGTCGTACGGAATGGTAAGGAGAGAGGTTGGATCTTCTGACCTAGAGGTTGGGTTCTGAAGCAAATTCCAGAGAGGTGCTTCGGTAGGAGAAGGTTGAAAGAAGGAGGATCGTGGGGAATGTGGTGGAGAGGTGGTTTGTGCGGCTGGTTGGGATTCAGGAATAGGAGTGAGGGGATTTGAGGAGTGTTGAAGCAAGGCAGAAATAGGAAGTGCATCAAATAAATTCAAATCATCATCAGAAGCAAGTGCAGGCTTACTTGAATGTGCTGATGATCGAGTCACTCTGGCAGGAGGTTCAGTCCTTCTGACCACTGCAGCAGCTGGTTCCACCCGAGTAGGCTTCACCACGATTCTGACCTTCTTCTGCTTCTTCTTTGGAGGACCATCCTCACTATCACTATCATCACCATCATCAGGCTTTCTCTTTGTCTTCTTGACCAGAGGGACATCAGATTCTTCAGAGGATTCTTCCAGAACCATCTTCCTCTGAGCTTTCTTCTTGGGAGAAGAAGGAAACTCTGGAGCTGGCGGCAGTCTGCTGAAGAAATCATCAAGATCAATCTCGAATCCTTGAGCCCTGAGGTCTTCAACATAGCATCTGATGGCTTCAGGATTGTCTGCTTGAGTCCACAGTGGGTAGTCATTCAGAGGCATCCTTCTTCCTCTGATCTCAAAAGATGTGTCTTCATGAGCAGGAGCAATCTTCTTCTGGACCAAACCCATCTTCTTCAGAGAGTTGGCAGTGAAGACATCGCTAACAATTGTGCTCAAGTCCTCTGTGCAACCAGCATTGATCAGGTCTTGAATGAGGCCACTCTCAATGAAGAGATCAGACAGCAGTCTCCCAAAGGGGATATACTTGATTGCTGACTTGATTGAGGCAGTAGTCCTAGACTTCCGGATACACTCCTTCAAGTAGGAGAACAGGAAGTAGGGAAGGCAGATCTTCCTCTTGTCTTGAATGAAAAACAGCATCGCCTTCTGGTTGAAGTTGATGTAATCTGGGGAACTGCCCTTCGGTCTCTGATTGATGCAGTTGAGCAGGATCTTGTGCCAGATCCTGAGTTTGGGGTGAAGGTCCATCACCTTGTAACTTGTCTTGCCCGGTTTGAAAGTGGTGTACAGGGCCTGGTTGGTTTTGTCTTTGGTGCTGGGTTTCAGCTTCGACTCAGTGAATTGGAATCGAAACCCATAAGCAGTGTCTGCACCTAGCAGATTCACGAATGACTTCTCCGTGATGATGATCTTCCTGCCAAGAATATGAGATACCACTTGAGTATCATCGCAGTCGGCGTGCTTCCAGAATTCCTTGACCAACTTCTCATACACCGGTCCTCGAAGTCGGTTGAAGTAGTTTCCCCAACCTTGAGCTTGGACTTCAGGACGAAGATCAAACCCATTTGCAGCCAGGTTGTCGAGGTCGAATCTCCATTCTGCCAGGACTTGGAGTTCCTCAGGAGCAAATACGCAGTGAACGGCACAGCCCCGTTCTGCAATTGGAACAATCTGCTCTTGAGCTTGAACTTGTTCTTGTGCCGGGTTCTCAGAGCCCCTTTGACCCGTTGCCAAACCAACTTCCATGTGAGGGAACTGAGGTGCATCTGCAGTAGATCTTCTGGTTTGTCTCACCATTTTGAAGAGGTTGAAGGTTTGAGGTAGAAGATGAAGTTTGAAGGATGAAGAGAGATCGAGAGAGAAATCAAGAAAGAGGCGGTTTTGAAAAGCAGAGAGTGCGAGAGTGAAAACCGGAAGTGAACGAGAACGTGTGTGTATAGTGGGTTTTATCAAATAACCGTTGTTGATTCAAAAAGCACTTTAAGATCAACGGTTGAAAATTAAAGATAGATAGTAACAGTAAAATACACAATCACACACAGGAGATAAGCATATCTACACGCAATCATAACAGACTGTCACACGGGCACAAGGAATTATGCATCAGAAATTCTGACACACGTGTTGTTGTCTCAGCTTCAGAGTCAGTACCAGTGGGCACACACACTCTGATTGAGTTACCTTCTGGACTAGACATCTTCTGATCAAGAAGTATCATAGTCAGAGGTTCTGATCCATCTTCACTCTGGACAAAAGTCCATGTTTAGATTTTTCAGAATAAAATTAAATCTATCCTCTGCTAAGGGCTTTGTAAAGATATCTGCCCATTGATGGTCAGTATCAACAAACTTCAGAAGAAGTACGCCCTTCTGTACATAATCTCTAATAAAGTGATACTTTACCTCAATGTGCTTTGCCCTTGAATGCAAGATAGGATTCTTACTCAATGAGATTGCAGCAGTGTTATCACAATAGATTGGGATATTGCTCTCAAGGATCTGATAATCCTCCAGCTGATGTTTCATCCAGAGCATCTGAGTGCTGCATATTGCTGCTGAGATATATTCTGCCTCTGCAGTTGATAGTGCAATGGTTGATTGCCTCTTGCTTGCCCATGAGACTAGATTGCTTCCCAGAAATTGACAATTTCCAGAAGTACTTTTTCTCTCTGTTCTATCTCCAGCATAATCAGCATCACAATAACCTGAAAGCTTATACTCTGATGTTTTCTTATACATCAAGCCAAGGTTAGTGGTGCCTTTCAGATACCTTAGTGTAGGATCACGCGCTTACCACTACGCCAAAACCAATTGGTGTTAGTGAGGGCGCAACGTTATTTCTTATAGCGTAGCAGACAGCGCCCCGTTTCGAATGCTACCTGCAGGCAGGATGCTGGCCCACCTGGACCCAACAATCCCCCCCCCAGCACCTGCCAGCCAAACTAGCTGCACAGCATGCCTTCCGTGGGATTCGAACACGGGACCTGGCTCTGATACCACTTGTAGGATCACGCGCTTACCACTACGCCAAAACCAATTGGTGTTAGTGAGGGCGCAACGTTATTTCTTATAGCGTAGCAGACAGCGCCCCGTTTCGAATGCTACCTGCAGGCAGGATGCTGGCCCACCTGGACCCAACACTTAGGATCCTCTTAACAGCAGTTAAGTGGGTTTCCCTTGGATCTGATTGGAAACGAGCACATAAGTGAACACTAAATAATATGTCTGGCCTAGATGCAGTTAAGTATAGAAGTGAACCTATCATTCCACGATAGAGCTTCTGACATACTTTACCACTTTTATCTTCTTTCTCCAAAATGCATGTAGGATGCATTGGAGTCTTGGCCACTGTAGATTCCAGCATATTGAACTTCTTCAGAAGTTCTTTAGTGTACTTGCTCTGATGGATATATGTTCCTTCTGGTGTTTGATCAACTTGTATTCCCAGAAAGTACTTTAATTCTCCCATCATACTCATCTCAAATTCAGCCTGCATCATCTCAGAAAATTCTTTGCATAGAGATTGATTAGCAGAACCAAATATAATATCATCAACATAAATTTGCACAATTAAGATATCATCTTTATAAGTCTTGCAAAAAAGAGTTGTATCTACTTTACCCCTTACAAACTCATTCTCCAGAAGGAATGAGCTAAGTCTCTCATACCATGCTCTGGGAGCTTGCTTCAGACCGTAGAGTGATTTCTTCAATTTGAACACATGGTCTGGTTTCTTTTCATCTTCAAAACCTGGGGGTTGATGAACATAGACTTCCTCTGAGATATAACCATTTAGGAAGGCACTCTTTACGTCCATCTGATGTAGAACTATGTTGTGATTTACTGAGAAGGAGATCAACAGTCTAATTGCCTCCAGTCTTGCTACCGGAGCAAATGTTTCAGTGTAGTCTATTCCTTCCTGCTGGCTGTAGCCTTGAGCAACTAGCCTTGCCTTGTTTCTGACTACTTCTCCTTTCTCATTTAGCTTGTTTCTGAATACCCATTTCGTTCCAATAACATGAACATTCTCAGGCTTCTTCACTAAGCTCCAAACATCGTTCTTGGAAAATTGATTCAATTCTTCTTCCATGGCCAGAATCCAATCCTTGTCCTGAAGAGCTTCATCTATGGACTTGGGTTCAATTAAGGACACCAATCCTTTCAGACTCAGCAAGGTCTCTTCAGAGGGTCTGAAGGCAGATCTGGTTCTGACTGGTTCATCTTTGTTGCCCAGAATCAATTCCTTAGGGTGAGCTGCAGTGATTCTGCTCTTCTTCAGAGTTTGTGAGTTAGAGGGACCAGCTTCTTCCTCTGGTTCATCTTCCTCTGGCTCAACTTCCTCTGGAGCTTTGCCTTTGTCAGAAACATTAATGCTTAAATCTGCAAACTTTTCAACTAGCTTTGACTGGTCAGAGTCAAGCTTATCATCAAATCTAACATGAATAGATTCTTCAATAGTCTTGGCATCAGTATTATAAAATCTAAAACCTTTAGATCTATCAGAATAACCAAGTAATAGACACTTAGAAGACTTAGCATCAAATTTATGCAATCTATCCTTAGTATTGAGAACATAACAAACACAGCCAAAAGGATGAAAATAAGAAATGTTGGGTTTTATGTTCTTCCACAATTCATAAGGAGTCTTATTCAGAATTGGTCTCACAGAGATTCTGTTCTGAATGTAACATGCTGTATTTACTGCCTCTGCCCAAAAGTGCTTAGCCATGCCAGTTTCTTGGAGCATGGTTCTAGCCATCTCCTGAAGAGTTCTGTTCTTCCTCTCAACAACACCATTTTGTTGAGGAGTTCTGGGACAAGAGAAATCATGTGCAATTCCATAGGAATCAAACAGACTCTCAAACTTGTCATTCTCAAACTCTCCACCATGGTCACTTCTGACACGCACAATCCTACAAGCCTTCTCGTTTTGCACTTGAGCAATGAAGGTAGAGAACACAGCATGAGACTCATCCTTGCGGGTTAGAAACTTTACCCATGTCCAGCGGCTATAGTCATCAACGATAACCATCCCATATCTCTTGCCACCTATAGACTCAGTTTTCACTGGTCCAAACAGGTCGATATGCAGAAGTTCTAACGGCCTTGAGGTTGAGACAACATTCTTTGCCTTGAAAGGGACTTTTGTGAATTTGCCTTTCTGACATGCTTCACAAAGAGCGTCTGAAGCGAACTTCAGATTGGGTAAGCCCCTGACAAGATTTAGCTTGCTCAGCTGAGAAATCTTTCTCATACTGGCATGCCCTAACCGTCTATGCCATACCCACTGCTCTTCATCAACAGACAGAAGGCACTTCACATTCTGAGCCTCCAACTCAGATAATCTGATCTTATAAATGTTGTTCTTCCTCTTGCTGTTAAACAGAACAGAGCCATCGATCTGACTTACAGCCCGGCAGGACTTTTGATTGAATATAACATCATAACCCTTGTCAGCTAATTGACTTATAGACAATAAGTTATGTGTTAAGCCGTCTACCAATAAAACATTATCAATGCATGGACTACTATCTACACAAATAGTACCAGTACCAACAATTTTACCCTTTTCATTTCCTCCGAAGCCAACTTCGCCTCCAGGCTTAAGTTTCAGCTCTCGGAACATACGCTTTTCTCCCGTCATGTGACGCGAGCATCCACTGTCCAGATACCATGATTGGTGTTTCAGTGGAGCTATCAAGGATATCTGCAACATAGATAATCTTGTCCTTAGGTACCCACTTTCTGGGTCCTCTTTTGTTAGTTACCCCAGAGGTTCTGATCACCTTGGGTGTCTCAACATAATATTTTAAAGGAATATTTGCATGATATTTAGTCATAGAGAAAGATCCCTTTTTAAGAGGGTTTTTAGCAATTTTAGCAGGTACAGGATCAGGCAATATGGTACCAGAGGGAACAAAGCATTCATACAAGGATTTAGCTTTAGACACAGAAGGCTCATTTCTAATTGGTTTAGAATAGCCAATGCCATGCATTCCATTTCTGCTTACGCCATAGATCATTGAAGCCATTAAGCTTCTATCCACGCTTTTAGCTAGGAATCTTTGAAAAGACTTTTCATACTTAGATTCATTTCTACAATCAGAGGCATCACAGGCAACAATTTCTTCTAACTTAGCAATCTGGTTCTTAAGCACAGAGTTAGAATTTACCAAAGCATGATTTTCATTTTTCAAATCAGAAATAATTTTCTCATGTTCAGAAGGAGTCTTGGAGACAGCAGATAAGTTCTTTTTCAACTTTTTATGCTTAGACAATAAAGAGTTATACTTATCCATGATATCAGACAAAGCATGTTTCAGTTCAGAGGTAGAGAAAGAAGCAAATACCTCATTTTCATCGTCTGAGTTAGGATCTCCTTCTGATTCTGAGTCAGATTCAACAGCTTCCTTTGACTCTGCTTCCTTGTCTTTGACAATTGCCATGAGTCCTTGGACTTTACCATCAGAGTCAACATCCTCTGACTCTGATTCATCAAATGTCACCATCAGACTCTTCTTCGTCTTGAAGTGCTTCTTTGGCTTCTTGTCTTTCTTCAACTTTGGACAATCACTTTTGTAGTGCCCAGATTCTTTGCACTCAAAACATGTGACTTCCTTGATTGAAGACTTCTTCTGGCCTGAGGACTCATACTTTCCTTTTGCCTTTCCAGAGCCTTTGAACTTGCTCTGCCTGTGCTTCCAGATGCGGTTGAGTCTCTTGGAGATCAGAGTCAGCTCATCTTCATCAGAATCTTCTGATGCTTCTTCAGATTCTTCTTCTTCAGCTTGAAGAGCCTTTGACTTCTCAACCTTAGCCTTTTCAGATTTGGATTTCAAGGCTATGGACTTTTTCCTCAGATCTTGCATCTCTGAGCGTTTCAGCTCATGGCATTTCAAAATGCTGATGAGTTCTTCTAAACTCATATTCTCAACGTCTCTCGTGAGCTCTATTGAAGTCACCAAAGGCATCCAACTTTCAGGAAGACACCTGATGACCCTTATGACATGATCTTTTGTTGTGTAGCTCTTGTTGAGAGGTCGTATGCCAGCTACAAGCAATTGAAATCTGGAGAACATTTCTTCAATGGACTCATTTGGCTCCATGATGAAGGATTCATACTTTTGGATCAAAGACAATGCCTTTGATTCTTTGACTTTCTTGTTTCCTTCATGAGACATCTTCAGAGATTCAAAAATGCCTTTAGCAAACTCACGATCTGTAATCTTCTGGTACTCCTCATAGGAAATAGCACTTAGAAGAATTGCTCTTGCTTTGTGATGTTGTGAGTACAGCTTCTTTTGATCTGCAGTCATCTCTGACCTTGGGATCTTCTTGCCATCTGCATCAACTGGACGCTCATAGCCATCCACAATAATATCCCAGAGATCTACATCGAAACCCAGAAAGAAACTTTCCAGTCTATCTTTCCAATATTCGAACCTTTGACCATCGAACATAGGAGGCTTTGCGTTGTAACCATCTCTTTGAGTTTCACTGGTGGTGGCAGCCATTGTTTTTCACACCGGCCCGGATCACTGAACACTGTTAGGTGTGGTAATCAGAACTTGCGCTCTGATACCAATTGAAGGTATGAAAAACGGTAGAAAGGGGGGGTTTGAATAACGTTTTCAGAACAAAACTTCCACCTTAAAGATTTTGACAAATCTTTCGAGAACTTAAGTGCTAAAGATAAGAGATAGAAAAGCACACAAGGATTTTATCCTGGTTCACTTGATAAATCACTCAAGCTACTCCAGTCCACCCGTTAAGGTGATTTCTTCCTTCTTAGAATGAAGACAATCCACTAATCAGGTAAGAGTTACAACTGCACTTGAAACCTACAAGTGACTAACAATTACACTGACTTAGCTCACACTAAGATTCACTCTCTTAGTCTTCTCTAGGATCCGATCAACCTTGATCTCCTAAAGGAACTAAACAAACTGTTTATCAAAGAATTGTTTACAAGAGATTTGCTTCTAAAAAGCTAATTGTAAACTCAATGAATTTCAGATGAAAGAAAGCTTAGAATAGTTTGAATATGTCTTGCGCGTGTGTATTTCTTTTTCTTAGCCGCTTCTTTCAATCTTCAGCCTCTATATATACTCCAAGGATTAGGGTTGAGCGTTGCATGGGAAATGCTACCGTTGGAGGGCAGTTCTGGAAAATCCAGCTTCTGCTGTGGCTGAGAACGTTAGGTAGGTCGTCAGGAAGGTACACTTGCTTTTGTACTTGGATAGCGACTTGACCTTTTAACCTAGGAGACTTCTGATCAGGGGAATACTTCATATTGGAACTTGTGAAGCCGGTTGATCAGAGTCAGAGGGAAAGCACAGATCCTCTGACCATTGTATCTTCTGATTCTGAACTCAGAGGGAAGAACATGGCCTTCAGAGTTTCTTGCTTCTGGACTTCAGAGTTTCCACTATTCAGCTTCTGGATCTTCAGAGTTTTCTACACCATCAGAACATCTGAACCTTCAGTGTTTCTTGGTTATCAGAACTTCTGGATCTTCAGAGCTTCTAGCGACTGAGTCCACATCAGAGTTTGTATAGCTTCAGAACTTCTGAAGCTTTTCCACTGTTCATACTGAACATGGTGAATGCGAAAGCGTTGCTTGGGTTACCCTTTATACACAGTGCTTCTGATTTGTGTGAGATTGAGTTGAGGTCCGAGCCTGTAAATAGCACACTCAGAAAAACACGTTAGAGTACCACAATTGTTCATATCAAAAGGTTAACTTGTAATCATCAAAATATAGAGTTGTACTACTAGATCAAAACTTGATCTTACATCTTTTCCCTCTCTTGGGTGTTCTCTTGGCGTTATGGTCTTAAGACCAAAACCCAACCAATCCTTTACAAACAGGCTCTCATCAAATGGTGGAAAATCTTTGATGCGACAAAAGCCCACAAAGAAAATGTGAGCCAATGGTTCAAAACCAATCAGAAATATCTCAAGCATGCAAGTCCGCAAACCAGCCTCTTGCTAAATCAAAAGGCCCACATCAAAGCGGCCCTTGCAGGAGCTTCAACAGAAGAAGACTTGCTAAGGAATCTTCAATCTGCTCTTCAATTATTGAAGGAGCCAATTGAGCAGGCCTCATCTTCAAAGGCCCCCCAACACAAAGTCTCCGAGCCATCCTCTCTTGGGTCGTCAGATTTTGTCCAAACCACAGAATCAGATGATGATGACTTCTGCTAAGTTTGTCGTCTTGTAATCATTTTATTCTGTAATAATTCAATTTTTGTACTGTAGCAACAGTAAAATTGACTTTTTACTGTAGCAAATAGTGCCAGTCAAATAGTACCGTCTACCGGAACTATTCAACCGGAACTATTCAAACAGTGTCCAATCTTTTCTTTAAATAGGCTCATTCTGAACCTTGTTAAGGAGGGTCGGATAGAGCTTAGATAGAGAGTTTAGAGAGAGAAACACTGAGAGAATTCCTTCTGTAAGTTCTCCTTCAGTTTTCCTTTCTTTCAATCTTTTCTGTTTTTAAGTTTCAGTTTTTCAGTTTTTAAGTTTCAGCTTTGTAATCTGTGTTTATGTAATATATATCTTGTTCAAGTTTTATTTTTCTGTTTATGGAAGGCTGAGCCTCCTGTTTTAATAACAAGTTATCTAACTATTCAACGTATTTTAGCAAGAGGCTAGTTTATGATTTAGCATTACATAAACCTTCTGCTTCCGACCCCCTCTTGGTATCAGGCTGGTTTGCGGACTTTCATTATCAAAACCGTTGAGCAAACCTACAAGCTCAGATCTGATGATGAAGAAATCCATCTGCTTTCCGAGAAAAGCATCAAAGAACATATTAGCAAGAACTTCAACTATCTTCATATAGGTAGTGTTCAAGTTGGTCTTAAACCCCTAACCAGGAAATCTCTTGACATCGCTGTACTCCTTTGTCTTAGGGATGTTAGACATAATCAATTCCATGACTCCCTCTTAGGAACGGTTGAAACCAGCCTGAGTAATGGACCAATCTTTTTCAATTGCTTCCCAGATCTAACTGTTAGTCTGGAAGATAAAAACATCCTTGATGTCCTCTTCCTAAATATCAAGCTTCACGGCCTTGATATGAAGGAGGATTCCATTCCCATCTCCTTAATCTACAGGGTTCAATACAAGGTAATGAACTCTATCAAATCTTATTTCTTGCGAACCAATTGTGAGAAATCTGGAGAAACAACTCTTTTCCTTACAGATTATGATAAGGCTAACGTTATTGTTCCCAAAACCATCCAATGGAGTGATATCACCCTTCCAGAGAAATGGTCTTTGGAAAAGGCTACTCCAGCCCAACCTGTTGAAACTCCTGAGTTTCGTGAAATCATCCAACACCAATCTGGCCAAGTAGATCTCATCTTTGATAGGAGAAATTCCTTCTCTATCCCTAGATCTATTAGGACATCCTCAAATGATTTCCAATCCGCCATGTCTAGAAGATCTTTTTCTATGACTAGAAGGAACCAGCCTGAGTCTAGTGCTCGACCTTCCCTCTCTCATGACGGATCTACTATCTCATGACGGATCTACTATCCATTTAGCTGGATATGTCAATACTACTCCTGTCAAAACTACCTATGACAAGAGTAATGAAGATCATCAATCCACCTTATCTCCAACGTATTCTTCTCTAGAAACCCCTGGAGAGACTTCTGATTTCATTGGAGCAATTACTTCCGAATTTGTCATTGACAAAGAAGGTATCCGAGCAGACTTTTACTCTGACCAATGGACTCAGCAAAGAAAATGGTTCTTTGCAAAGTATCAGGGTGAAAAGAGAAAGAAGATCCAAGAAAAATTCTATGGGTTCCTTGAGAAAACCCAGCAAAACATCTTCTTTTTTGAATGGTTTCAAGATTATGCCAACAAGAATTGGAAATCTTACCCCTTCCAAATTGACATGGTTAAATGGCAGCATAAGGATGGAAAAGAAACCCTTTCTAACCTGCCACCTAAAACTCCTTTCCTTCTTAAAGGAGCTCAATCTACACCTGTCCTAGCTTCTCCCTTCAAGACTAGGAAAGAAGAAGGTGATGTCACTGGTAAAGACATCAAAGACCTCATGGAACAATCCAATTATACCAATAAGTATCTTCAAATCCTTGGAGAATCCCAAGTGCAGGATTCCTCTTCCAGGAAAGGAAAAGAAAAGGTCAAGATTGAACCTTCCTCTTCCAATCTTGATATCCCTAAAGGATGTCAACTTGAAAAACCTCTTTTCAAACCTTTTCAAATCAGTAGCCGTTCCAGACACTCGGCTCAAACTCTTCGAGCAAAAAAGGAATCTGACAATGAGCTCCTCCAAAAGGTGGTAGAGCAACTTCAGCTTCTCAAACAAGTTATTTCTGAGACTCCGGAACCTCCTGAGACTCCGGAACCTACTCCGGAAGCAGTTTCTAATCCCACTATTACTGCTCCTCCAAAAACTCGTACTTCTACTCGTAATACCTCTACTTCTTTAAATAATATTGAAGATGGTAAGGTTGAGTCTGATTCTGATATTCAATCTATGAAGTCTGACGTTCAATCTATCAAAAGTATTCCGGTCAATACTGTCATTCACAATTCTAAGAATCAGTGGAGAAAAGAAACCAAGCTCTACTATCCTAGAGCTACTGCTCCTGATCTTCTTTTAGAAGAATCTTCAAACTTCAAAAGCTTCAGTGCCAACAATGTCTATGAATGGAATATTGATGGTGAAAACGAGTATGGCATCACCAAAATCCTCCAAAATATGACTATGGTAGCCACTGCCTATGTTACCGCCAACAATTGTCCTGAATCTCTTATCGTTGAAGTCTTGGTTGCTGGTTTCTGTGGCCAGCTCAAAGGTTGGTGGGATAATTATCTCACTCAAGACGAGAAGGATCAGATCTTGACCGCTGTCAAGACTGATGAAGAAGGCAATCCTATCATGGAAGATGGCAAATTCATCTCTGATGCTGTCAACTCCTTAATCTTTACCATAGCCCAACATTTTGTTGGAGATCCTTCCCTCATCAAGGACAGATCTGGTGATCTTTTGTCCAATCTTAAGTGCAAATCTTTGGGTGATTTCAGATGGTATAAGGATACCTTCCTAACCAGGGTTTACACCCGTGAAGACAGCCAACAAGCCTTCTGGAAAGAGAAATTCCTGGCCGGTCTTCCTAAATCTTTTGGCGACAAAGTTCGTGAGAAACTTAGAAGCCAAAATCCGGGGGGAGAAATCCCATATCACACCCTTAGTTATGGACAGCTCATAGCTATCATTCAAAGAGTTGCTCTCAAAATCTGTCAGGATGACAAAATCCAACAGCAACTCACTAAGGAGAAGTCTCAGAATCGCAGGGATTTGGGTACTTTCTGCGAACAATTCGGAATTCAAGGTTGTCCCAAGAAACCTAAACCCAGAAAGCAAGATCCTCCTCCCAAACAACAATGGAGAAAGAGATCTAGCAGGAATGATCATAGGAAACCCAAGCCTAGATCAAAACCCCAATTTTCGCAAATTCCAAAGAACCCTTCTGAGACTAGACCCTCTCAAGGAAAAGATGTTACCTGCTACAACTGCGGCAAGTCGGGCCATATTAGCAGGTATTGCAGACTCAAAAGGAGAATCTCTGAGCTTCATCTTGAACCTGAGATCGAGGACAAGATCAACAATCTCCTCATTCAAACTTCTGATGAAGAAGAATCTAATCCTTCGGATTCTGAGGTCTCTGAAGACCTAAATCAAATTCTGAATGATGATTCTCAATCATCATCTTCCGTCAATACCTTGTCCATCAACACTTTGACCAATGAACAAGATCTTCTCTTCAGGGCCATTAATTCTATCCCTGATCCTGAGGAAAAGAAAATCTATTTGGAACGCCTCAGATCTACTCTTGAAGATAGGCCTCCCAAAAGTCCTATAACCACCAATAAATTCAATCTTAGAGATACTTTCAAGCGTCTTGAGAAATCTACGGTCAAACCCGTCACTATTCAAGACCTTCAATCTGAAGTCAATTCCCTCAAGACTGAGGTTAAAAGTCTCAAACAAATCCAAAATAGTCAGCAGCTTATCTTGGAAAAACTGACTAGAAATTATGAGGAAGATGATTCTTCTGTACCTGATTCCAATCCTGCTCCTAACAACAATTGCGAAGACTTTCTGGAAAATATTAACCAGGTCACCATTCAGAAATTCTTCATCCATGTCAAAATCCTCATAGGAGATTTTATTCTCGAAATCCCTGCCCTCTTTGACACAGGGGCAGATTCCAGTTGTATCTCTGAGGGACTCATTCCCACCAGATATTTTGAGAAAACTACTGAGAAGCTCAGCGCTGCTGAAGGATCTAGACTAAAGATCAAGTATAAAATCCCCTCAGCTATCATAAAAAATGGTAGTCTTGAAATCGAAACTCCATTTCTGTTAGTCAGAAATTTGAGTCAAAAAATCATTATAGGGACCCCTTTCATTAAGAAGCTCTTCCCCTATAATACTGACGAAAACGGAATCACTGTTCAGCATCTTGGACAGCCTATCTTGTTCAAATTCTCTGAACCTCCCATAGATAAGACTTTGAACGTCATATCCTACAAGGAGAAGCAGATCAACTTCCTCAGGGAAGAAATCTCTTACAGAACCATTGAGGATCAATTGCAACAACCTTCTGTTAAATCAAGGATTGAGAATATTTTGGAAAATATTCAATCCAGTATCTGTTCTGATCTACCCAACGCTTTTTGGGAAAGGAAGAGCCATATGGTGGAACTTCCTTATGAAAAAGATTTTTCAGACAAACAGATTCCAACTAAGGCTAGGCCTATTCAAATGAATGAAGAACTTCTTCATTTCTGCCAAAAGGAAATCAATGATCTCCTTGAAAAGAAACTTATTCGCAAGAGTAAGAGCCCTTGGTCCTGTGCAGCCTTCTATGTCAACAAACAAGCTGAGATAGAACGGGGAACCCCTAGGCTGGTTATTAACTACAAACCTCTCAATCAAGCCCTTTGTTGGATTAGATATCCTATCCCCAACAAGAAAGATCTCTTAGCCAGACTGCATGATGCTAAGGTCTTTTCAAAATTCGACATGAAATCTGGATTCTGGCAAATCCAATTGCAAGAGAAGGATAGGTATAAAACTGCTTTTACTGTTCCTTTTGGGCAGTATGAGTGGAACGTTATGCCTTTTGGGCTAAAGAACGCCCCATCTGAATTCCAAAGGATTATGAACGAAATCTTCAATCCTTATTCCAAATTCACTATTGTCTACATTGACGATGTTCTAATCTTTTCCCAAACTTTAGATCAACATTTCAAACATCTCAATACGTTCATCTCTGTAATCAAAAGGAATGGCTTGGCTGTATCCAAGACAAAGGTCAGTTTGTTCCAAACCAGAATCAGATTCCTTGGTCACAACATCCACCAAGGAACCATCATTCCTATCAATAGAGCCATCGAGTTCACGGATAAATTCCCTGATCAAATCATTGACAAAACCCAACTACAAAGATTCCTGGGTTGTCTCAATTATGTTGCGGACTTCTGTCCTCAACTCAGTACCATAATCAAACCCCTTCATGATAGACTCAAGAAGGATCCTCCACCTTGGTCCGATATTCATACCAATGTGGTCAAACAAATCAAACTTCGTGTCAAGAATCTCCCTTGTCTTTATCTCCCTAATCCTCAAGCTTTCAAAATTATTGAAACTGATGCCTCTGATATTGGCTTTGGTGGTATTTTGAAACAAAAGGTTTTTGACAAGGAACAAATTATTGCTTTTACTTCAAAACATTGGAATCCTGCTCAGCAGAATTATTCTACTGTCAAAAAAGAAGTTTTAGCAATCGTTTTATCTATTTCAAAATTTCAATCTGATTTGATTAATCAAAAATTCTTAGTCCGTGTGGACTGCAAATCTGCGAAAGAAATCTTACAAAAAGATGTCAAAAACTTAGCTTCAAAACATATCTTTGCCAGATGGCAAGCTATTTTAAGCGTTTTTGACTTCGATATTGAATATATAAAAGGATCTAACAATTCTCTCCCTGATTTTCTTACTCGTGAATATTTGCAGGGAAGAACCTAACATGGCCTCCAGAGGCCCCTCCTCCTCCTCCTCACGAGGAAGAGGCAAAAGCAGGAATAAAGGTATTGTAATCTCTGATCCTTTAATCTTATCTGAGCCCACTGCTCACCAATCTGGACCCACTGTCCAAAAAATTGAGCCCACTGCTCAGACCCAATCTTCCCAACCAAAACAAACTAAAGCAGATTATGCTTTATCCATCCCAACACTCCTTGCCTTCAAACAAGCAGGCTTAGATGAAATACCTCAAGGCCTCACCAAACTTCCAAATAAATCTTGGGCCAGCATCGCAGACAAAGATGATGACCAAGAAATTCAATCCCTCCAAGCTTTTATTGATAGAACCAGAAGCTTAGCAACTTATGATGGGAAAAAACCTGTTGTTGTTGCCCAACCTAGCCCAGTTGCCCGACCTAGCCCAAATTCAGGTTACTTGGCTAAAGCAGATATGAAATTCCAAACCTTCATCGAACCAGAATGGTGGGACAATTCTGGAGGAGTTAACCTGGCCAATAAAATTGGTACCAAGCTCTTCCCAAGTCATCTTGATCCCACTCACCCAATCAAAAACCAAAGATTCTATGAGTTTATTTTGGTTGACACAAACAGTGTGGAAATCAAACATTTCAGGGATAAAAATGATAATTCCCTGATTACCCATTCTACACTACAAATCCTCCGTGTCCTTCGTCCCAAGGACTTTGGACCAAATCCAAACAGTTACAAAAAGTTCTCCCAGAATTTCGACCCAGTTGGTTTTAATTATTGGGACTATATCAGGGCTTGGGATAATATAATCCTTGGTCTGCAAAATAAAAGTTTCAAACATTCTTGGCTCATTTATTTTAAATGGACCAACAAATATTCTTTTCCAAATTGGTTTCATTCATGGTGGAGCTTCTTTGGACCTACAGCTGAAATTTTCCCCTCTGAAGTTCTTGAGGGATACAATCACTTCATTAAACACTGGAACAAAGAGTTGAACAATTATCCAGATTGTTTAAACTTTTTTACAATCTTTTGAAGGTATGAAAAACGGTAGAAAGGGGGGGGTTTGAATAACGTTTTCAGAACAAAACTTCCACCTTAAAGATTTTGACAAATCTTTCGAGAACTTAAGTGCTCAACTGGTATATATATAACGTTTTCAGAACAAAACTTCCACCTTAAAGATTTTGACAAATTTTTACAAACAGATATATATATATATATATATATATATATATATATCATTTATCTATGTAGCTCAACTGGTTATAACTCCTATGTTCGAATCCTCCCCACCCCTATTTACATTTCTGAATTTTGATAATGTTGTTATTATTATCCACGTGGCATGTAAAAAAAAGGAAAAGACCACGTCAGCCCCTCTGTTAGTTTTTTAACGTCAAACTGACTGAGGGGTACTCACTACACTTTTCAGTATCATTGAGGGTACAAACATGGACAAAAATAGATGGGGGTGTCTTTTGCACAAACATGAAACATCAGGGCCAACAAATGTTTTTAAGCCTTTTTATTAACATGCAAATTTGTAGAGGCCCCGTCACCGTTGTGTTGCTGGCCTCTGTCGCCACGTGTGGTCACAAGCTTAATCTCTGGGCCAAAAACCGGTGCATATGCCATCGGCGTACCCGTCACAGGACCCGGAACTGAATCACTCCCACCACCATGAGACTCCACCGACGGGGATGGACGTGGCGGGCCGGGATTTGGTTGGTTAGACCTCCCTCCACCCTTCTGTTCATGAGTCGCATCCCTAGACGAACCCCAAGAGCTACCACTGGAGCCAAACCGTGAGAAGTCAGCCTTCAGCCATGGTCCAAAAGGCAGCGAGCCTTCCTCAAGTGGAGATGGTAGGGGACACTCCCGCGCCTGGTGCGTAAGAATACCACACCGGAAGCAATAAGTTGACAACCTTTCATACTTGAACACCACTCTCAAGGGACCCTTAGCACCCCTTGCGAGCATTTTACTCCGCGGCAAAGGTTTGGACACGTCGATATTCACCCTCACACGAAGACTCCCACCCAGCCTGCTCTTGTCATGAGAGTCCCACCCAATATAGTCACCAACAGCCGCCCCTAGGGCACGGGCCACCGCCTCTGAACGGAGCCCTATAGGCAGGTTCTGGGCTTGCACCCAGAAAGGAATCTTAGAAAGAGGCACAGCAGCCGGGTCGTCATCACCTTCCAAGGCACTGAGGACCATATGATACTTTTGAAAACACCAAGGGCTTGAGTCAAGAATCATGTCCCTGTCCTCAACACTGAAACAGCGAACAGTGAACAAATTCACACCATATTCACGAACTTCCAACCTCTGGTTCGAACGCCATAGAGTAGACATGGCCGACCGGAGACCCCGCATATTAACCGGGACAGGGCTCAATACTTTCCCCACAATACATGCTTCCGAGAAGGTTGTTGGATCTGGTTGGGCATGAGACAAATCAATAATCGCATTCTCTTTCTCAGAAAAAGAAATACCAGCATACTCTGCCATGATCGACGAGGGTAGTGTATAGCAAGCCCACCGTCAACAAGCAGAACACCACAAGAACTGTGAAACGGAAACAAACGATGCAAAAAAACGCAAGCCAAAATAGAAACCCTCGTATAGGGAACACAACATAGATAACAAGACAGTCGCCAAGAGGTGGAGATGGCAGAGGCCCCACCGCACAAAAAGCAAGGGTCCATGTCAACCGATGAAGTCACCGCCGCCAGAAGTCGCAAACCCTAGCGCAGCCATTTTTTCTTGTAACATACACTATCTATATTTATGTATGTTATGTTTTTCTAAAGATATTTATGTATGTTAGGTTTAAAATGTTTTATTGAATAATTTTAAAATTTAAATTTTAAATAAAATATTAAAAAAAAACCGAAATTGTATCATTGTAGTTGTAGGTGTTAGCTGTTTGCCCACTGTAACATGCTGATGATGGCTATCTGTGTGTTTTTTGTAAGACTACCACAGTTTTTTTTTGCCAAAAAAAAAACCCGAAATTGATTTGATTGAGCGGGCCAGCCTATATTCTTCTCTAGAGACAATGCAGGATCATGTGTTGATGGAAAAAACAATTTAGTCTCCTCAAAGGACCAAGTCTTCCTCTTCCATACCTTTTTCATTTAATTTAAACTGTGACACCTACTATTGTATCATTGGTTGTTCATAATATTTAATTTTTTTGAATTTTTTTCAATAACACCTCAACACCAATTATTTTTTTGTTTTGTTACAACCTCAACACCAATTTATATAAGCAAGTATTGTACCGAAAAAATTCTATAGTAAGTTAGTAACGATGAGCAGCACTTCCTAGCGCATTTCCTGAGGTGTCCTCTCCAACATTTAGCCACATGTCCACCCCTCCTTCAATTGCTCTTTCATTATTCCTCTAGGCTCTAACGATGGCGATGTTATTAAACAAACAACTTTTGCTCAACCATTTTTCAATGTTGTTTGATTCATAAATATGTTGCACTTTGACTTTTTCTATATTGAGACATTTTGGTGTAGATTACCGTACTAACATTAAGAAAAAATTGTTGCCTATCAAAAAAAAGAAAAAATTGTTATTCTTTTGTTATATATATATATATATTTTTTATTTATTAAACTTTTATAATTTAAAATTATTTATAATAATAAGTAAGTGAATTCCTTTCAAGACTACTAAATACTACTAATTTAAAGATAAATGTAGAAAATAGTATAAAAGTTTTTAGAACTAATATGTTAATTAATTAACATTTTATTAGAAATTTCCATAATAACGTAATTATTCCAATAAAAATTATGGAATTTTATAATTAGAAACCGAGTGATTATAATCTTTTCTTTTTGTCATGAAAATAACAAAACATGGTGTAGTGTAGGCGAGAAAGAGAAGATGTTGGAGTTTGCTGCATGGCACGTCTTTGTGTCGGGTACGTTGGGTAGAAAGACGATGTCACGATGACATTATTATGGAATGAATTAATGGTGCAGGCGTGGGTCCTTCACCCTTTCCTCCATTCTCAAATTCACACTTGGCCTCCTTTCATGATTTTAGAATTGAAGAAATCACGCATTGGAATCCAAATTAGGTCTATGATTGCATAATTAGATATAGTCAAGTAAATCAAGTACAAAAGTAAAATGATAAATTCCTTTTCGTGCGGAAGTATATACCATTATTTCATAAAAAGATTATTTCTATGAAAATTATTTTCGTGTTTTCTGCTCTAGAGTTTATTAGTGAAACACCTAAAGAATTTTGAGTTTCATGATTTTATATGTTCCATACTTCCATCATGTACGACAAAATTGATATGCTGAATTCTTGGTAGTTCCCTCATCTTTTTTTCTTTCATCTTTTAATTTATTCCTGGTTAATGGTGCGTTGAGAAAAAAAATTCCTTGTAGTTTTCAAACTTATTTGGTAAGTTTTCTATAATATTAATAACCATAATTTTAAAAGAAGGGAAGGGGATATTTAACAACTCCTCACACTAAACTCATTTTTTATTGGAGTCGGCCAAATAAATTACACAAACTACTATATATAGAGTGTATTAAAAAATCTAACATTAACTTTATTTTCTTGTTGTGTACCTTAAATGAGCATAAGATATGACACCTAAAATGAGTTGACATAATAATAAAGACTCATGTATCACTCGAGTTACATTTTTTTAATGATGTATCTTAAGATTAATGACATCTATTTAGTCGGTGTTAGGCATCTCACTTGATCGAAACCATATCACTCAGACTCAATGTTAGGATCAAGATTCACGGCAAGCTCTTCAAGATCGCGGTGACCGCCAACAAAGTTATTGGAGAATAGTTGAGTTATCCACTAGTATTGCACTAGAATTATAACTTCAAGAACTATAATTTTAATTTCCACGTATCATTAATCTACTAAACCACCTAATGTAGTTATCACACCCGGAAAAAATTGCGGTTACCACAAATTTTCTTTGCAGACAGATTGATGAGCTTTTATATATATAAAACATGATACATGTTAAATTAAAGAATATGTTTGACATGGAATTTGTGTTTTATATTTAGATTTTACCATGTAAAAAACTGTCTTTTCCACACAAATATTAAATAGACAAGGTCTTGTCAATTTCTATAATAAATATCTATAAAGATTAACCAAAATTTTCTCTTACATGAATAAAATGCATTGTTTATGGGACACGTATGTTAGTTTCATAATAATTTTAAAGGTTGAGATTGAGCATGGGTTGAATAACCTAATGGCGGCGGAAACATGGGTGACATGTTGCCAGTTGCGGCGAAAAGAAGCGTTGCGATTTCTAATTGAGTGGGTAGAAAAGCTCCAACTTTGCTTGATTTTATTATTTTCTTTAAGTTTCACTTATGGTATTGTGTTGGTTGGCGGTGGTGATAGGGATTCTACATGATGTCATGAACTGGATGGAATGAATCAAATAGATCAAATTTGATGGATTTCTATGACATCTCTCTGATTGTTTTAGTTTGAAGGTATATTAGATAGAGCCAGCCAGCTAGGTTTGTTCTTTATCATTGTGCAAATTACTATATAGAATAAAGAAGTTAGGTTGTTAATATCATTTCGTTCCAATCAATTTCATTCAACATTAAATATTCAAATACTTATTGTAGAAATATTAGAGTTTAGGAATTAAACTAGACTACTCAAGTCTTTCGTAAGATGTTGTAAATAATTCAAAGCTTAGAGGTTTAATATGATTTTCTCTTTATGTGTGAAAAATTAATCAAATATATATGCGCAGGTATCCTGAGATATCATGTCTATCGCTATTATCTTTTCTTGTATCGGCAGTTATCCAACTTGCCTCTAGTCTCTCTTGTATTTGAGTTTAACACTCTTGTGTTATATTTAAATTTTAAATACATCAATTTAATTAGCTTATAATGCAGGTCGTAAGGTTTGAAGCAATTTAGAAAGAGCTTTCTCCTAAAACGCAACTTATTCTTTATGTCATAACACAGAACTACCATGATTATGTGTGGTAGTTTGACAAATGATATTGTGTATTTTACTCATTGCACTGTCATGTAAACACCACAAGGAGGTTTATTTTAGAGTAAAAATATAGTGTTGGCTTGACACTGACATTAATTTTACCTTTTTAGGGTCGGCTTAATCGACAAATGCTTAAAGAAATTCACTTAATTTTAGCATCGACCAACCCACGTCACTTAGCGTCGACTTGCAGACAATTAGGCTGGTTTAGACGAACACTAAAGTCATCACCAAACGTATGTAGGATTGTCCAACGGGCGGGTTCGAGCCCAAACATCGGTTTTGGTCGGGTGAAAAATACCAAACCCTCAAGCCGCCACCGTCCGCCAGCCTGTAGGTTACTCCGGTTCGAGTTGAACATTAATCGGTTACCTCAGGCGGGTTCATCAATTGTAGATCCATGAAAAAATTCAAAAAAAAATATGATGACAAGAGATAAGGCAGAACTAATACAATACAAATTTTTAATATATTTTAGATCCAAGTACATCATAACACATAAATTTTTAAATACAATCAGATCTATGAAATCCCAACAGAAAAATAAAAAAACTTTCACAGATGCCATGGTGGATTGAGGCCAAAAGGAGGATGAACTCGTAGTTGAGCAGATCGAAGGCGAGGATGCGATTTCGAGCACAAGCATCGAAGCTTCTTCAAACTCCATGACGGTGGACATTTGACGGAGTGGATTTTCTTCTGATCTGAGTGGATTTTCTCAGTGAAGGAGAAGGAGGTGGTGGTGTGTCGTGGTGGAATATGATGATCAGAGAGGAAGAGAAGGAATGGTGGATGGTGGTTGTGTGTGGTGGTGGCTCGCAGTGGGGAAGAAAAGAAGAAAAGGTGTCTGACGGCTGCTGGTCTGCTAGGGTTTGATAAAGTGAGGGTTTTTAACCTAAGGTTGAGGGTTGAGATTGGGTTAGGTTGATTGGGCTGGGTTGCTTTTATTTTTATTGAAGTGAATTCAGTCGGTTCGGTTGGGCTTAAGCCCAAGCCGAAATCGGTCGAACCAAGCCTAATAAACCGATTTATTTCACATGTTGGACCTGTGAACCGGCCCGATCGGACTGAATTGACAAAAATTGACTCGATTTTACCGGGTCCAGTTCATGATTGATAGCCCTACATACACATAACACCAATTAGCGACAATTAGGGGATGACTTTACATTCATTGACCAACTTAGCACCGATTGTGACCAACACTAATGTCGACTGGGTGTGACCCACATTGTGGGTTCAAACGCTAATCATCATTGATTTCTTAGCCTCATCTTCTTTATAAGCTCTTTGTCTTCCCCATTCCTCTCTCTCTCTCTCTCTCACTCTCTCTCTTTCTCTCTCTCTCTCTCTCTCTCTCTCTCTCTCTCTCCCTCTCTCTCTCTCTTTTCCTCATCTGGTCGCTCTCTACTTTTGGCAACGGTATGTATGATTTTCCTATCATTTTGTGCCTAAGTATTGCATTGTATTTACATAAGTATTGCTCGTCAAGTCGCGATGTTTTTCCTAGTTTTCTTTTTCCTTTTTTTGTTTCAGGTTCTTTAGATTATGGGTCTCAGCTCTATGGCGGTTGTTGGGTGTTGCAGTTAGATTTTGCGTTTTGCACGTTTTGGGTTGTTTCTCTATCTTGCAGGTGTCGTGCGACTAGTAGGAACCTGTTCGGTCGTACCTATCGTTGTATTCGACTTTAATAGAGACTTCTCATAGCTATATTTTGTTTGGCGTTGCTTGTGGGGTTTTAGAGGGTTTTTTTCTATAGTGTCTGAGTTTTTACCAGTTTTTGATGGCTTGGTAACTGTACTTATGTTGAGAGGGATTGTTTCACAATATTTTATATATATGTATATAAATTTCTCTTTCAATTTTTTTTACATAAGTTACATGTTTTATGCAAAATGTGCTATAGGTAAGTCATAGGTGGAAAATGGAAGAGAAAAAAAACGTAAATTTAGGCAAAAAAGAGAGAATTTATCCAATCTAAAGAGTCAGTGCGGTTGTTAAGCTCACATAGCATGATCGAATTTGAGAAGCATGACCGTGTCAAAGCGTAACACACTCGTGTTTGTTACTTTAGAAAACCACTCATGTGCCTCCTAAGGAGCACGACCGTGCATATTGGCGAGGTCAGGTTATGATTGAAGCCCTAATTCACTTGCTATCTAGGGGAACTAGGCCAAACCTAAAAGGAGAGTTCACAAACACCATGCCACAATACCAGAGTAGAATATAGTTGGAAAATAAGAGTTTGAAGCCTAGAGTTAGGATTCAAAGCAAACGATCATTCAAATTTTCGATAGTGACAATGAGGGATTAGTAGCTCTACTCTCTCTTTGTATGATGTTAGCTTCTAGGTTTCTCATGTGTTTTATTTGTATCATGAGTAGCTAAAAATCCTCTCTTGAGGTTGCGAATTGAACCCTGTATTTATATGTTTATTATTCAATTTCTTATTGTGCATGTATGCTCTTTTCCGTACTTAAATTTATACGACATAATTAACAATACAAGTAATAGATTAGCTTTCTCTGGGGGAAAGGATTAATCAAATAAACTGAAAAGGGATACAGTTTAGAAAGTTATTAATGAATCGCTCATAACGAATGTTTTAGGATTAATTTTGTATCCTTTCAACTCATCTAGCCAATGTGGATCGTGAAATGCCTCCTGTGTAGCTTCTATGTTTTTCATTCTTATTGAAGCGATCACGCTTGCATGATGGTTGTTGCTAAGTAGTGTCCTTAGGTAGGTACGTAGGTCGGTATAGCCTGACGACTTATTGACACTTGAGAAGTTTAGTTAACTCACATAAGGTTCTTACGTAGCATATGTAAATCGGGCGGGGGATATAATTCAATTACTTAGCAATCTCGATACTTCTTTAATCTAATCCTTTGATTCCTTTGATAATGTTCATTTCTAAAGTTCGACGGTCATACTTTAGTCTCTCTTGGGTTCAATAACTAAGAATTCATTCTTATATTATTTTTGTGATACAACGAACTTGCTATGCATGTGTGTTTGAAATGCAACAACCATTGTCACCCTCACCCTTGACCTCTCTCTCTCATTCTCTTCCACCTTCACCCTCCTTCATCGCCCTTCACCTTCCCTCCAACGACGCTACCTAATACGCTTTCATCCTTCCTCCACCACCACTCTTACCCTCTACCTTGGCCACCAGATCCGCCTTTATACCCCCTTCTTCCTCTGCCACCTTACCCTACTGTCGTGCGCCGCCTCGAGCTATTGTGCCCCCGACCCACTACATTGTCGTCACTGCATCTATGACCTTCTGTTGGATCTTCTAGTATGGTGATTTTATCACTTTTTTTATTGTTAATAAGACATCTGATTAGTCAGTTTTACTTTGCTTAATAGATTCTAAATGCTGATTTTCGTAAGTTTAATTTTACTAGGTTGTATCTTTATGTGATAAATTTATTCCAGGGCCACTCTCCTGATCTCCAGCGCGGGTGGTGCTACGTTCAGGCAGCGGCGCTGGATGTGCAGCATAAGGATGCAGCGGCGGGAGCCCTAGCCGTGAGTAGTCAGCCACGAGTTCGGCCTCCTTTACCAGTTCTTTCGAGGCAGCAGCAACAACAATCTTGTTACCAGCATGCGCCTTCATACCAGAGGTGGCGGCGGCCAGAGGTAGGATGGCTTAAATTCAACGTCGATGCAGCATCCAAGGTGGACCGCTCTTCTAGCTTCGGTGATGTGCTTAGAGACGCGGTTGGGGCTTGGGTTCTGGGATTTTTCCATAACCTGGGAATTTCAAACCCACTTATGGCAGAGTTGAATGCGATCAATACTGTAGCTAAGGTGATCCTGGACCATGATTTTTCCACGAGGCCACACAGATGGCCATCCTTATGCAGATATCTTGGCTCAGATTGCATATGGAGTGGAGATGCATGGAGGCATTAAGATTTCCTTTTTGTCTAGAAACCTAAACATGGTTGCAGATTGGTTGACGGATGCAGCGTTGCGTTTTGATTTTGGAGTTCATGTGATTACTTCTCCTTTTGGGGATTGCCATCGCCTTTTGAGGTAAGATCTAGGTAGTTAGTCTTCCTATTTTCCCGAGGCATCGCCCCACCATGTAACCAAAAAAAATTATCAAATAGAATAATATGTTATAAATTAGTTTGCTAATTACAACATTTTTAAACAGCAGAATAAAAATTAATATTGATCAAGAAAACACGATGGGAACAACCCCCCACAATAGGAAAACACATACATGATCAGGAAATTAATCCTTAATACGTGCCCAGAGTCTAGTTCTAGGTTACACCCTTGTTTGGCAAGATTGTCAACAAACCCGTTTAGCTTCCTATAAACATGGTTTACACCAGTACAATTAAGGCTGCAAAATTAAACTGTTGGTGCTAGCTGATGTGCGTGCTTTTATGCTACATTGGTATGGATATTACTTGCTGGAGGTTCTTGGATTTAACTTGCTGTTAAACGAGGTATGGTGGGCAATTGAAAGATAGTTTTAATGGAGGCTTGTGGGATTTGCCTTGTGAATTTTGTTGGTCTGTTGCTATGCTTGCTGAGGGTATGTTCGTGATGGTGCCTCATGATTGTTGAATTGCTCCAGGTTTTTGGATTGGTTAGAAGAAAAAGGCTTGGTGGTTGGGCTATCCTTGAAGGAAACATATAATGGATACAAATTGGTGGTTGTATTATCTGTGGACAGCTTGGTTTTATTTACATGGATTCATTCGTTGGTGAATTAACTTCAGCACGGATTGGCAGCTGGGTTTGGGGTGGGTTATTAGATTCCTTTGTAAACCTCCTTGAAAATATCCTCTTGACTTTTCAAAATTGGTACTTCTCTTTTTCCTTACTAGGTTTTCCCAGGGGGGTTTTATCCTAGTAAGGTTTTAATGAGGCTAGTTTTGTTAAGTCTATTTTCAAGAAGGTATTAGGTGGGTAGTTTCGTCATTATTAGGGTCTTTGTTTTTGTACATGTTAGTTCTTAGCTTGTCTCTTTTTCTCTTCTTCTTTCTCCTTGTATCGGGTTGAAGTACCCCTTGTACTTCTATTCAATATAATTCTTATTGCCTATAAAAAAAAACAATTAATTTCAGTTCAAAGTGCATCAATCTAGTTTAGCAAATTAAGAGATGTACTAAAATGACACAAGAAAAGGGGGTTTGAATTGTGTTGTGTTAAAACTTTGGTTTTTCAAACAATTATCAGTTTTAAAGATCTTTTTAAAACGTTTAGTACAACAGATAAAATAACATAATAGTAAACGATAGAGGCACGATCTCTTTATCCTGGTCCACCCTTAAACAGTGGGGCTACATCCAGTCCTTGACTTTACTAAGATTTCACTACCACCAAGCATCAAGGACTTCTCTTTTACAAGTATTCTCAATGACTTCTCCTAACCCCAAGTATTATCAAGGACTTCTCCCTTACAAGTATTCTCAAGGAATTCTCCTAAACAAGTATTATTAAGGACTTCTCCTATAATCTTTTTCAAGATTGTTTGCGTCTACAAAGTTCTCTTCTCACAAGAGTGATAATAGAAAGTTTCTGAGAACAGGAACTACAAAGTATTGAAGTCGATTTAACTCTTAAGAAATACTTTTAGTTCTAGATCTAGAGAAAATATGATGTAGAGGTTTGACTCTTTAGATTAACTCTCTGAGACGGTGTGAGGACTTTTCACTTTTGCTTGATGACGATTTCTAAGTTAGAGAAAAGTTGTTGCATTGATAATTCTTGTTTTTAAAAATTTTCAAGTCATTCTTTTATACTTCAAGTGCTACTAGGGTTTGTTGAGAGCCGTTGGAGCGTGTAGAGTACATCATATTCTAGCCGTTTGATCAAACTGTCCTTTCGTCAGGTGCATTAAATGCATTGTACCCTTTGAATGAGACTTGTTACCACAAAATGTATCTTGTCAGTCAATAGGTAGCACTTAAGCTTTGTTCCATTCCTTTAGAGAGAGAGAGAAAGAGGAAACGCGATTGTTTCAACGTTGTACTTTCTCTCAAAGAATGTCAGAGATATTTTCCAATTTGAGCGAATGTGAGTTTGCAAAATAGAGTTTGGATCAAAGTGAGTTAGTTGTAATGTGATTTATGTTTGGATTCTTTTATTTTGAAATAGAGTTTGGGGTTGAAAGTATGCTGGATGAATGTAGAAGTGACAATTTGAAGATTTGAGATGAATGTTGGTTTGGGGCTAAAAGTGGGTTGTGTGAATGTAGTTTTTAATTTGCCAAACACAGTGGTACAAAGTTACATAAGACTCAAAAATACTTTTGGATGCCTCAACTGAAAAACAAACACCCTAATATGTTGAGGGCGGGGCATTTTTTTTTGAAAGGCATTGGTTTTTTCTGTCAATCAAGGCAATGATTTTTTTTTTATTTAGGAAGGAGAAAGAATTGGGGAAGAGAAGAATGGGTAAAGTCAATTTTTTCAGTTTATTTGAATTCATTTTTATTTTAATTAGGTTTAATTTTTTAAGTGATGTACTGTGTTGCCTTTGTCCGTGTAAGACTTTCTCTGTCTTTTGGTTACATAAGGAAAATATAATTAGTAGGTTTTGTTATCATAATGTTATCCCAATCCATATAATTTGTACATAGAGCTTGATTTTGACATATTATTAACGTAAGATTTACTTGCATCATGTAGTTAGCTACGTGTCCCCTCCTTATTTAAAAAATTGTCGCTCTTAGATAGCTGTATCATATAATATAGTACATTGTTATTACAACTTATATAAATGTTTAAATAACAAATGATTGAACGTATAATATATATTTGACTTAAATTTTTAAAATATTGCAGATCAGTTTAATTTTAATTTAAAACTTTTGTACGTGCTTTAATAAATTATATGTTTTATGTATGTAACAAAACTAATCATTTACTACATAAAAAATACACTTATAATAAAAAATTTACAAAAAATACTATGAGATAAAATCAGCTATTATGGTTTTAAAAGAAAAACTATTATGATTTTTTAGGCCCTGCCCCGTTAGTTTTATCCTATGAAAAGCTCATTCATATTGATTTGTTCATAATGTGAGGTCAAGGCATATCATCAAGACCATTAAGCCTGTTTTTCAAAATTGACCTTTTCTTTTTACTTCCAGTAAAAGTGGAAAAAAACAGAGTCTTCAATTTTATCTAATGTGTATACATTATGCTCTTAAAATCGTTCAACTCAATAAAACAGTGAATAGGCACTCGCAATATCAATTTTTGTGATGATTTTTGATCGCCATAAAATGTATTTCAAGGTTAATTTTTAATTTATCATATATGGACCACCATAAAAGTGGATGTTACAATATCTAGCATGGTTTACATATAACAACAGTAAAATTATACATGCGAATTAACTTGTTTTGATTGGTCTAAAAAGTCAAAAAGTAGTATCTCATTCAGCCTAAATGTCTTACAATTAAGTGAGTATCATAGATGTTAATTAAGGAACATTTCGTCATAGTTAAGACTGGTCGGCTAGAAGGCGACCCACTTATTAGTGACAATAATTCAAGACTACCTAAAGGCAACCACAATTTCGAAAGACCTTCAACAAGACTTTCTAAAGACCTGCAGAGATAATTATGATGGACATCAAGCCTATAAATACAGGTACAATCATTCATTATGTACGCATACTGATCATTATGTTAAACTTTGAATTTTTTTTTACTTTGGGATTCTCTCTTTACACTCACACTGACTTGAGCGTCGGAGTGTCTTCTGCAGGTACACGTACCCCTCGTCGTGTCAACGCAACTCCGTCGTGCAAATAATCCAATCAAGGTTATGTCCTACCATTGGAAGCAAAAAGCCAGTTATGCGCCCTTCGAGAGTGATATCATTTCGGGAAGAACAATTGGCGTCTTCTATGAGGAATTTCAAAAAACATGAGTTCAATTTTCATCACGATGAAGAATTCAAGACGCCCTCAACTCAAACCAAGAGATTTCAAGTCAAGAGATAACTCTCTACTTCTGCTGGGCTTGGAAGGAGCCAGCTATACGCCCTTCATTGATGAAATTGAAATTCTGAATTTACCACCAAGCTAGCTTGCTCTAGCAAATGGATATGAATTCATTTCCATGGAGAAGAAATCCCCAAAGGATCGGAACATATTAATTCCTTTTGTCGAATGCATGGAAGCCATGAGAATTATAGACGCTGACGATGCATATGCCCTAGTATGTAGAGCGCTATTCACCTGGAAAGGGAACGCCTTCCACTAGTACATGTCAATCCATTCCAACCTCCTCATGTCTCTCATTTTCTCCATTTTCTATTCGTATATCTTTGGGTGTGTGAGTCAACCAAATATTTTTCCACTTTCATCTTTCAAAGGATAAGGTCATGTTTTTTTTTTTGAAAAGCCAAGCACAAGAGGTACGGTGCTTTTAACCCTTTTACACCAGCTTAAGAGGAATAGTAAAACAATATAAAGGTTGATGGAGAGATGAGAGATAAATGATAAATGTGATATTTGATATGATATATATTGTATTAAGGGTACAATATATGTATGTGATTACTTATAGAAAAACTCACAAGCGACTTGATCTGTAGGATGTCATGTCAAACACTTAAGAAAACTGCATCTGCATGGAAGATGCATGGGGATATTTTTGGGAAGTAACTCAATAAAGCTAGCTACATGACATGCACATGAGCATCATCTTCCCTCACCTTACCTAAAGCACCTTAACTTGAGAAGTTTCAGAATAGTTACCACAAAGAGATTGAGACCCCGTAATGCGTATCAATGCCTTTGAAAGTTTGCTGAGCTTTGATGAATTTAGACAATATATATTGTTTCAAGCATGGGATTCCTTGTCTACTACTAAGACTTCCAGACTGAAAAGATCCTTTTTTAGTAGTGGGAGGTATGACACCCCATATTGCTGCATCTCTTTTTCCTAGTATCACCCATAAGTCACCTTGTGTGGAACAAAGAAACATGCGAAATTTGTCAATAAAGTTTGCTAAGGAGAAGCATAAAAAGAGAAACCGGATAAAAAGACCTTCTTTTTATCGTTATTCAATGTGAACACCCATTACATTACATATGGTTTTGGGAGTATACTCCCACCACATTAATATATCTCTTATTTTGTTGATAAAAAAAAACATATATAAAAGAGTAGAGAGATATATAAATAGGAAAAGACCCATCATGTTAAATGATTGCAATGATCTATGGGTGATGTGATTGGTGTAGTATTTAAAAAAAAAAAGATTGGTATATACCTAAATGGTATAAACACTTCTAAACACTTTTTTTTTTCTATTTGTTTCTTTCAGTTACATTACATCATATATCACATTTATCACTTATATCTTATATTTTCCTATCTTTTTCTAGTGGTCTACACCCTTTAAGTGTTTACCAATCTTTATTCATGATCTTTGAATAATCTATGATTGTATGAATATGTATAAGTGTGTTTTTTCGACAATATTTTAGACGCTAATAATTACAAGTTAGTGATAGTCATCGGCGTGTAGTAGGTTTAACCGACGCTAAAATATAGTGTGATGCGTGATAATTTTCTTTATTTCACTAATATTTTACATTAACTTATGCTATTTTTTATATAAAACACACGTGCTTTCAAATGTATTAGCATAATGTAGGACATTGTAGGTAAATAGAGCTAGCAAAAGATAGAAAATAATGGAAATTAAAAGAGATCAATAGGATTCAAACCCAAGTTTTTAAAAATGTCAACACTAGAGCTCGTTTGGTACGTCGTATTAGGCATGATAGTATAAGTTTATACAATACATTATGGACTTATCCAATGTTTGGTGGTCACATTCACTACTACAGATTTGACCTTTTGCCACGCCCCAATTGTCACGGTTATAGGCGGAACCGTGACAAAAGGTCAATTATCACGGTTTTAAAAGGAACCGTGACAAAAGGAAATAATATTTTATTATTATTGTTTTGGAACCGTGACAACAGAAGTTCAATATCTGGCTCTTATTTTTCCCTCCCCTCCAATTTTTCCTGAAAAACCCTACCACTGCACCCTAACCTCTTCTCGCGCGCTCTCAATCGGTCTCTCTCCAATATCTGCCTTCTCAATCGGTCTCTCTTTCCTGCTCCCTCTCAATCGCCGGTCGCCGTTCTCCGTCACGCCGTTCGCCGTTCGCGCCGTTCTCGGTTCACGCCGTTCTCTGTCACGCGCACTTCTCTCTCTCGAGCACCATTGCAAAGCCCAGGTACCTTTCTCTCTAATATTCATCTCTACTACTCCCTAATTAGTGCTTGCTGCTGTAATATTCATCTCTGCTTCCCCCGTAAACCAACTCAAATAGTTCATCTGTAGCTAAGTTTCACTTAGGGTTTTTCTTGGTCCTGCATTACCTCTAGTTATTTGGGGCTTCTTTTAAACTGTCCCTCATGTGGCCAAAAATCTGGGACTGTTTGAAATCTGTGTGATCTGTTGTTGTTGTTGTTCTCCTACTGCTAGTTGCAGACTATTGTGTGATTGAGAAAGTTTTTTGCTGCTGTGCCCTGCTCAAATTGGTACGGGTTTGGAAGTGATTTGGCCAGACAATGTGACCATATTGCTATGAGATTGTGCTTTTCATCAAACAGAATTTTTACCTAGTTTGTCTCCTTCTGTTTCTTTCTTTTATCTTTGTACAGATGTTGGTGTATTGGTCCTGGGAGTACACCTAGTACTCTCACATTAATATATATCTTATTTTGGTGAGAATCATTTGAATTGTGCCCTTTTAAGACAGAAAGATAAAATTGATTATTCCAACTGCAAAATCACAGAAAAGAAATTGGGTTAGAGATCAAGGGGGAAGAAATTGGGTTAGAGATCAATTGTAATATCTAAAATCATTCCAAGTTATTTCAAATCCTGGGCTTATTTAGTTAGTGTTTAAAATTTGGGAGTTGTATATCTAGGATCTTTATTTCAAGGTACGGGTTTCAATTCCAAGTCATTCTAAGTTATTCCAAGGTACGAGTTTCAATTCCAAGTCATTCCAAGTTATTTCAATTCCAAGTCATTCCAAGTTATTTCAATTCCAAGTCATTCCAAGTTATTTCAAATCTTTATTTCAATCAGGGAGTTGTATATCTAGGATCTATATAGTATTGAATTGGGAGGATTAAAAATAGTTGCTTGTAACTCCTAAGTCTCAACTCCTTTATTCCGAGATTGGAATTGCAACTAAGGTTGCTATTTGAAGCTTTATATTTGAGCACCTGAATGGACAAAAACTGTTCCAGTTTTCATCATATATTATATATCTCAGTTTTGTAGAAAGGGGCAGATTCACTGAGAAATCAATGATGCATGTGGTTCTAGTCTTTTGGTTTGTGGAGATGAACTTGAGAGAGAGTTAAAGAGTGAGAGAGGCAGAGAGTGAGTGAGAAGCATGCATCCCTTCTTTGATTTGTGTTTTTATTTAATTAGAATTTCCGCTAATATGAGTTTGTTAGTAATGAACAACCCATGTTCTTAGTTTCTTTCCCCAATTTAGTTTTTCTATTTAGGATCTCAGGAATCAGTTCAGTTCGCATGCTTTCTCTTTTGATTTTTGTTCTCTAGCATCTTATTGTGACCTAATTTGATTTCGTTCTTGATGCTTCCATTTAGCATGATAATTGATAAGTATTTAACTTGGTTTTTAGACATTTAGTTCACATGATTTAAAGGACTTAATGCAGAAAAGACTAATAAACATGGCTACATGATTTTAACTGCCCCTCATACTATCTCAGGAAAATTAAGTGCTGATGGTGTGGTTAAATTTAATTTGGAGGTTTTGGGTATTAGGTGGTGGGTTTAAATTGGCTTAGTTTTAGTCGTTTGTTTTCTCTGCAATTATATTTTGATCACCCTTTAGATTAAATTGGAGCTTATATTTTGATTACCCTTTTGATTAAGAAACATGGCTTATTTGAGTAAAAATTATCTACAATTACCTTTTTTATTCAGGATATAGAGGGAACGTTAACCTTGCCGTGAGAAGCCGTTACTCGCTACCGTGCGCATTTCTCTCTCTCTCGAGCACCGTGCAGAGCACATGTACCTTTCTCTCTCTATATACATGTATGTATCTATTATAGTGTGCTATCATCATTGTATCAGTTATATGAAAAGCTACTTGTAGTTATAATTTATTGCACAGCTAGTGTCCATCGATGATCATGAAAATGTAAAGATTAAGTTGTGGGATTATGTCATTTCTGACAAGGAAATTGTAGAAACTAAATACAGCTGTGGAATTTAGAGATTGTTATTTCTTTCAAATTATGAAAAATATTTATCTGCTCTAACTTGTAATTTTCCCTTATCGTTTGAAGACTTTTCAGTGCCTGTCAACTCTAATTTAAGCTGATGACAATACTCTAGTTAAAGAGTGGGATTTGTATCAGTTTCCATGTTCGCGAATCCAGTATACCTGAACACAGCTAGGTGTTAAACTAACAGAAAGGATTAATTCACAGAGACCGATTTTCCATAGATAACCATAATGGGCTGCTGTTTCTGTTGAGATATCTTTGCTATTGCAGTTTGGGCTGCTGTAGGAAGTGATTTAAGCCTTTTTTGCTGGGGAAATTGGCTGTTGTTTTGTGTTTTGCTGAGGTCTTGTGGGCTGGTTTTGGTGCTGAGAATTTAGTTATGTTGTTACTGTTATCATGAGAAATTAATTTCCTGGCGCTGTGCTGTTTTGGCTGCTGTTTCATGATATTTTATTCATGTATTTGGGGTTATATTGGCCTGCTGGATTAGGCAATCTGGTTGGTTTTTTCTGTACATTTTTCCAGCACAATCTGGTTGGTTTTTTCTGTACATTTTGCTAGTACAATCTGGTTGGGTTCTCTTTAATTATTGCTTTTGGCTCTGTTTGAATAGATTTATTCGAAGTTGAAGATCGAAGAGCCAAGCTGATTGCCACTGACTTAGAGGACCAGTCTGATTCTAAATATCCAGGTTTCACTCTTTCCTCTACACCCTACTTTTTTCAGCAGTTAACTCATAGTGAATACTTTATCTGTAAGCACTGCAAGTTGAAGTATGTGATACAAGTTAGATGTCCATAAGCATTAGAAATAACATTTGGAGCCATGGTTCATTATGTGTGTTTTCATTTATTTGTAACTTCTATTTGCTATTGATTGTTAAATATTCACCCAAACTAAATAGTTTTTTGAGAATGAAGACATTAACCTTTGTCCACCACGTAGGTATGGACCGTAAATGGATGTTTGCTAATCGCTTATCCGATGAATATGCTGCTGGGGTGAAAGAGTTTGTTAAATTTGCGGTTCAAAATGCAAAGAACCCAAATAGTTTGCTATGCCCTTGTTTAGTTTGTTGGCATGGTATTCGAGTTAATCCATCTGAATTAGAAGATCATCTAATTTGCAAGGGAATTGATAAAAACTATATATGTTGGTCAAATCATGGCGAGTCCAGATTTGATTCTGGTGATGCAGCAGATAGTGTGAGATCTGCCTCATTTGGAGCAGAGGAAGATGCATGTGATGGTGACTGTGTTGAGGAAATGGCGAAGGCGGTTGAAGATGATCTTCGTGATTGTCCTCAAATGTTTGAGAGGCTGAAAAATGATGCGGGGACACCTCTTTATAATGGATGCTCTAAATTCACAAGACTATCTGCGGTCTTAAAGCTGTACAACTTGAAAGCTGCCAATGGATGGACTGATACGAGCTTCACCAACCTACTAACACTCTTAAAAGATATGCTTCCAGAGGGAAACGTTCTTCCCGGTCGACTATATGGGAAACTTGACTGAAAACAAAGTTTTTAGTTTTCTTATCTAAGCAATTTTTTAACATTGTATTTTATTTGTATATTCTTATTTAAGGTTCTTATTTGATCACTGTGTGGCTGAAAACTTGACTGAGAAATTTGCCTTTTTGAGTCCTCATCGAACGGCACATGGGCTGACCAATCAAAGCCAATATATTTCGGATGCAATTATGGCAAATGGACACCCAAACCAATTATATCTTGCACCGGTCAATATAGGGTGAGAAATATTGGATGAAATTTGTAAATATTAATTCATAGTTACTTGATTAATTTATATGATTAGCTACTTGATTTATTAATATTATAATTTAACATGTCTTGCTTGTAGGGCACATTGGGTGTTGGTTGTGATCAATGCCACTACAGGGACCTTATTTTACTTGGATCCTATACATGGTAGTTTGAATCAACGCAAAGTCATGAAAGAGATGTTTGATAAGTAAGCTTATATAGATCTACTTGCTATGTTAGTCATGCTATTCAACATATTTAATCATGAGTTTTTCATTCAATTTGTTAGTGCAATGATGATCTACCGTGCTAATTGCAATGACAAGAGGATTACATGGTCCAAAGCCAAATGGAATACTATAAAGGTATACAAATTTACATAGCTGAAAACAATTAGATCTAGCTACCAAATCACTGATATATATTATATTTGTTTTTTATAGTGCCCTGCCCAAACAAATTATATAGATTGCGGGTACTATGTACTAAGCTTTCTAAAGGAGATAATTGCGCACAAAAAATCTACAATTCCACAAGCGGTATGGAACTTTGACTAAATTCTTAATTTTTCCTATTTTTAAGTGTGACTCTAAATTTTGTAACTTTTACCATCATTTTGCAGTACTTCTCTGATTGTCAATTTGGCTTCTACGATGAGGATCAACTAAATGAAATTAAAGAAGAGTGGGCTACTTATGTGTTAAAGAATTTTGCCTAGTGTGGGCTATTTGCTTTAATTCCTTGTGAGAGTATGGGCTACTTATGGTATGGAACTGCACTGCATGTTATTTTAGAGTATTTGGTTCAAGCAGTGTACTGTACTGGCTAGTGTTGGCTATTTGGTTTAATTTCTTGTGAGAGTATGTTCTCAACAACAATTAGTATTGTTTTGGACAAATTAGTGTAAATGTATTGTTTTCTTATTCAAGGTTGGAATATTTGAGTAATTTGGCTAGAATATGTGAATGTTGGTGATTTTATGCAATTTATTTTTCAATATAAACGTACTAAAATTTATGCACACACCAGGTAAAAAGAAAAAAATCAAAAATTCTGTAGCAATTTCACAGACCAGGTGTATGACCTATTGTCACGGTTACAACCGTGGCAATAGAGGCCACCTATTGCCACGGTTACTTACTCAACCGTGGCAATAGAGGGAACCTATTGTCACGGTTACTCTTTACAAACCGTGATAACAGGCTAATCAATTGTCACGGTTAAATAGGTAACCGTGACAATATATGGCCTCTATTGTCACGGTTAAATAGGTAACCGTGACAATATGTGGCCTCTATTGCCATGGTTACGTTTTGCAAACCGTGATAACAGCCATATCAATTGTCACGGTTCCACCTTTAACCGTGACAATTGAGCAATTGTCACGCCTTCTATTGTCACGGTTAAACCGTGACGAATGGGCGGTTTTAACCGTGACGAAAAGCCTTTTCTGTAGTAGTGATTGCATTGTATAAACTTATACATCAATCTCCTCTTATACATCAAAATAATAGATTATTTAATTCACCCTATAGATGATAGATAAGACATGATAAGAGTCTAATGTATAAGCTACTTGAATATATTTAATCAACCGCCACCATAATCACTCTCCACCACCACCGCCTCCACCACTACCACCACCACCGCCTCCACCATCACTACCGCCACAACCACCCTCCACCACCACCGCCTCCACCACTACCGCCACCATCGTCGATGCCGTCACAACTACCTTCCACCAACACCGCCTCCATCACTATCGCCACCACCCTCACCACCACCACCACCACCACCACTGTCGCTGCCACCACAACTACCCTCCACCACCACCACCACCACTGTCGCTGCCACCACAACTACCCTCCACCACCACCGCCTCCACGACTACCACCACCACCACCACCGTTGCCGCCACCACAACCACCTACACCATTGCCGCCACCACCACCACCGTCGCCGCCGCCACCACCACGCTCTACCTCCACCACCACCACTATCGCCGCCGCCACTACCACCACTACTCCCGCCACTCCACCACCACCACCACGCTTTAATCATCGTTATCGCTACTACCACCACCACCGGCGCCACCACTACCGCCACCGCTGCCGCCACGATCACCACCATTTTCGTCACTGCCACCACCCTCTGTCACCGCCGCCACCAACACCACCCTCCACCGCCACTGTTACCACCACCCCTCCCCACTGCCGCCATCGCCACTACGACCACTCCTACCACCATCGCCACCGCCACCACCATCCATCTCCACTGCCACCATCATCACCTTCCAATATCCACTACCACACCATCAATGTCGCCATCAAATTAGACAGTGTATGACCAAACGATGTATAGTATTAAAATTTTATTAGATCTTATCCTATCAGCCTAATACAATCAGGTCTTATACTATCAGATCTTATACTATACACCGTACTAAACAAGCTCAAAATTAAGTCAACCGAGCATGGGAAAGAGGGGTGGAGTGGTCCACATTTCAAACCGCAAATCAAATGTTGATGTGGCTAAGGAGCTAGTAAGTTTTTTTCCAATCTTTTTATATTCTACTCTGCAACAAATATATGTTTTTGAGTAAACATTTCCAAATATTGATGGACAAAGTAGATGGAAAAAAAAAATCAATATAGTTAATCGCTACGCGGTTATGCAAATCAAGCACTAATTGTGGTTGATAATAATGTTGCCTCAAATTTCAGATTTATAGAGAGAAAAGGAACGTTTTTACTACACCTAACTTTGATTCGAACTTTAGATTATAAACATTTCTAAGTTTATCAATAATCCAATTGGGCTTCCAATTTTGTAACTTAACCAAACACGGAGAGAGATATCCAGAAACTGCGATACCCTCTCATCTTTAGCTTTCAAGAAATAAAATGGTAGCAAATCTATTCCTTCTTAAGAGATTCCATTACGTCACGATCACGATGGTAAACCTAAGAGGAAAGTGAGAAATAGATACGCTGTTGTTCAGGTAAGACAAAGAGTTAAGCCAATTTTTTATTGTGTGAATAGAATTCAGCAAATTTACATTTTAAAGAGAGTATATTTAGGATTTCCTTTTTTTTATTATCAATTATTTCATAATTGCTGGCCATCAATATCAATATCAATCAATATCAATCAATATCTATCTATATATATTAGAAAAGAACAACTTCTAGCATGACGTGTCGCTCTCACAGGCCAAGTTAGTGACGTGTTGCTCCGAGATTAATTCTCACTTAATTATTTACACGTCAGCTTTTCCACCTATTAATTCTCATTTAATAATTTACACATCAGCTTTTCCACCCGGCCCTATTTGCCACATGTGCCATGATTTGGTTAGGGTTTCCATGGAGTGAGAGCGTGCGGCAAGATCTACAACCAAGAGCCACTCCAAATTCCTCATCAATGGCCTCCACCGATAAGGAGCTGGAAATAGGGACGGAAAACGGAACAAATTGAAGATTCAAGAGAGGGGGAGAACTTACCGTACCGCCGCGGCCGCCGAGGGTGATGTTGTTGAAGAGATGACCACCGTCTGTCATGGTTGCGAGTGAGAGGAAGCAGATTGAGGTGTGTGAAGGTACACAGAGAAAAGCGAAGTTACCGCCAGAGACCACAGTCTCTGTATATCATCAATATCGATGTAAGCACTCTCCTCCCTCAATTTCGCGTTTTCTCTGCGTTTTTTTTGTGGGCCTCATCGACTCAGACTCTTTCTCTATCAAGTAGAGTGAGGAGTGATGGGAAATCAGAAACAGAAGTGGACGGCTGAGGAAGAAGACGTCCTCCACCGCGGCGTCCAGAAGTACGGCGCCGGCAAGTGGAAGAACATCCTCAGAGATCCCGAATTCGCTCCTTCCCTCATGAGCCGTTCCAACATCGATCTCAAGGTCAGAACTTGCCATTTATTTTCCTTTTGATTTTTTCCAATTTCTCATAATCTTCTTCTAGGGTTCGGGTTTGGATTATGGTTCCTTCAATCAATTTTTGATTTTTCAGGATAAATGGAGGAATTTAAATGTTGTCACTGGACAGGGCTCCAATATAAAGTCTAGAACTCTCAAGCACAAACTACCAGCACCTACTGCAGTTACAACTCCCGATCCTACTCTGCAATTCCTCCTCAGTATGTAGCCTTTTAACATGAATACATGTTATACCTTACTCTATCCTAACCTGTGTTCGCAAATTACCAAGACAGGTGATGTTAGTTCATGTCCATTCAAAGACAAGTGTCGCTTCAGCCATGATTTGTTTGGAAATTATTGTAGAATTGATTTTTAAGTGAAAACGGGAGAAGCTTATGTTACTGTGATTGTTGATTGTGAAAAAAATAAGTCCATACAATCATGTAATTGGAATGTTGGTTATTAGACATCTGCTCTTAATTGATGGCTTTGAACATTTGCATGATTTTTTTCCATGTTCTTGGGATTTTTCCTGTGCAGTGAGTAGAAAGGTGTTGACTTCAAAAAAGTTGATGCTCACGTTCACCAGTTAAAGGGTAGCAGCTCAAGGTATACAATTTTATTAAAGGAAGCAAAGAATGTAAACACCTACAGAATCTGAATGAATAGGACTTTTTGTGCCATACCAGCTATGCATGTGTAGCTGTAGATTCTTAAACGAGTAGAGTTTTATTCTCTGAAAATCACAGTAGACTAATCAAGCTTTACAGCTGAACCTTAATTAAGAAAAATTAAAAAGGTAATCCTCCTAGAACATGATGCTACTTACATCATGATGAACAAATATTTGGTTGGGAAACATGGTAGATGTACAAATTGTAATAGCATAGCTATTTTATTTATGCAGATGAAAGCCATCATCTTTTAGTTGGAGCTAATATGTAGCTGCTTCTAATGCTGGAGCTGCAACTAGCATGTTTACAAATCCACTTTGGGTTGTCACTACCAGGCCTCAGGTTTTATTCTCAATTTTACATTTACCTATTTGGTTGTCTTTGCACCTTATCTCATTGATTGGCATGAATGCATGATGCAAGATTGCTTGATTTCTCGGTGATTTTCTACTTTAATGCCCTTTGGTTTGTCTAATTTAACATTCGTGTCTTGAATTCAATACTTCAAATTTTTCTTTTCTTTCTGGCATACAATTTTACCAACTGTGTGGAATATTCATGTCAGCACCTGTCTTCGCCATTGTGAGTTTCTTGCTATTGAGTTTGGATGCTTTTCTTGCACGCACTAGCTTAGCTAACTCAGTAAAACATATACATCTTATTTTAGGCATGAATCTTAATATAGGGTCTGTGCTGCATGATTTTCAAGTTCAGGACACAATTTGGCTATAATATTTTTCAGGTAATTACCAGTATGTAGTTTGTATCATAGTATTTGTCAAATCATACTAAAACGGCCTCTCTTCTTTAGTTATAACTTATAATGTATGTTTTGTTTACAGTAAATTATAGAGATCAAGCCATCAAATTCCTTTTGTTCTTACCCGGGAAAACTAGGCAACTTACTGAATTAAAAATTGATGTAGATTACCTTTTCACCTTTCATTCATAAGAGTTTACGATGAACTATGAAGTAATAAACCAATAATGATGCTACTTTTTTTTGTTTTGGCAGATGTATGTATACAAGAGGATTATGAATAAACCAATAATGATGCTACTTTTTTTTTTTTTGGATGTTTGTTTCCAAACATGCTTAGATTGACTCAGTTTACAGATTCTATTTAATTATGCACATTCTTCCTAGAACATGAAGAAGCAAATGTTCTTCACTGCCTTTTTTTTTCTTCTTTTTCTCTTTTGTTCCTCCGCCTCCTCCCGGAAACTTCATCACGCTCACGGTGGTTTCCACCGGTGACAGTTACTGAATGCTCTATGCATCTCAATTAATTTTCATGTTCTTGATGCTAATGTCAATGACCATATGTAGTCTTATTCATTTTATTCCTGCACACTTGAATTAGGTGTTCCACATGGATCGAAATGACTACTATATAGCTATGGAAGCGATTCAGGGGAGACGACAAGTAACCAGATTTGAAAAGTTTAGAAAACGATTATAATTTCAATAATCTAGGTAAATTTTCCTTCTTTTTAAGTTACCTTTGTAAGATCAAGATTTGGTCATGTGGTACAACTCTATGTTTTGATGATAACAAGTATTTATTTGTGGATGAACAACTATGATACTCTAATGTTTGTCTTGAGTGTTTTGACAAACAGGTTCTGATTCTGACACCAGAAGATATATTCGTCAGAAGTTCAGAAGATCAGAGGATCTGAAGATCAGAGGATCTGAGGATCAGAGGATCTGAAGATCAGAGGATCTGAAGATCAGAGGATCTGAAGATCAGAGGATCTGAGGATCAGAGGATCAGAAGATCAGAGGATCAGAAGATCTGAGGATCAGAAGATCTGAAGACCAGAAGCTCTGAGGGACCAGAGGCTCTGAAGGTTCAGAAGCTCTGAAGGTCCAGAAGCAGAAGTTACGAAGGTCAGAGGATCCAAGCTTCCCTCTGACTCTGATCACCAAGCTTCACAAGTTCCAACACGAAGCATAACTCTGATCAGAAGTCAATGGTTAAAGGCAAATGTCTCTATCGAGAAGTACAAGAGCAGTGTACTATTCTGAAATGCCTACCTACCAAAGTTCAGCCACTGCAGGTTCTGGAAGTTCCAGAAATGCCCTCCAACGGTCATATTCTCTCAACAGAAATATCCTGTGCACCTTGGACTATAAAAGGCTGAAGAAAAGAAGAAAGACGAAGAGAGCGAGAAGAGCGAGAGAAAACAAAGAGCTGCAATACAAGAGAAGATTCAAGCCTCTACTTTCTTCATCTATTCTTATTTGGTTTACACTCAGCTTATTTAGAAGCAAACCTCTGTAAACACCAACCTCAAACAGTTGTTTGATTTTCCTTAAGGGACCGGGTAGGTCAGTATCCTTAAGAAGACTAAGAGAGTGAATCTTAGTGGTGATTCCTTTAGGAGATCAAGGTTGATCGGATCCTAGAGAAGACTAAGAGAGTGAATCTTAGTGATAGCTAAGTCAGTGTATTGTTAGTCACTTGTAGGTTTCAAGTGCAGTTGTAACAATTATCTGATTAGTGGATTGCCTTCATTCTAAGAAGGAAGAAATCACCTTAACGGGTGGACTGGATTAGCTTGAGGGATTTATCAAGTGAACCAGGATAAAATACTTGTGTGCTTTTCTCTTCTCTCTATCTTTATCCGCTGCACCATCTATCTTAGAGAAACCGAAAAGATTTACTTTAAATCTTAAGGGGAAAGTTTTTATATTGAAAACGCTATTCAACCCCCCCTTCTAGTCGTTTTTCACACCTTCAATTGGTATCAGAGCGCAAGTTCTGATTACCACACTTAACAGTGTTCAGTAGATCCGGGCCAGTGTGAAAAACTCATGGATGCCACCACTACTACAAGAAAATATCAATACAGTGCAAGACCACCTATCTTTGATGGTCAGAGATTTGATTTCTGGAAAGACAGAATCAAAAGCTTCTTTCTTGGCTTTGATCCTGATCTTTGGGATTTTGTTGTTGATGGCTACACCCCTCCTGTCGATGAACATGGTGTAAAGATCCCAAGGAAGAAGATGAGTGAAGATCAAAAGAAGGAATTCAGAGATCATCACAGATCAAGATCTATTCTGCAAAGTGCCATTTCATATGAAGAATATGAGAAAATTACTGATCGTGATTCCGCCAAGGGCATCTTTGAATCCTTGCAGATGTCTCATGAAGGAAACAAGAAAGTGAAAGAGACAAAAGCGTTGTCTCTAATCAAGCAGTATGAATCCTTCCAAATGGAACCTGACGAATCCATTGAGGATATGTTTTCCAGATTTCAGTTGCTCGTAGCTGGAATAAGACCCCTCAGCAACAGCTACACCACTGCGGATCATGTCATGAGGATCCTTAGAGGTCTTCCTGAAAGCTGGATGCCTTTGATAACTTCCTTGGAGCTAACTAGAGATGTTGAGCAGATGAGTTTGGAAGAACTCATAAGCATACTGAAGTGTCATGAATTAAAGCGTGCTGAACATCAAGATCACAAGAAGAAGTCTATTGCCTTGAAATCCAAATCTGAAAAGGCTAAGACTCTCCAAGCTGGAACAGAAGAATCCGAAGAAGCATCAGAAGATTCTGATGAAGATGAGCTGACTCTGATATCCAGAAAGTTCAACTGCATCTGGAAGCACAGGCAGAGCAAATACAAAGGTTCATCAAAGGACGAAAAGTCAAAGAAGCATTTCAAACCAAAGAAAAGTCTGATGGTGACTTTTGATGAATCAGAATCAGAGGATGTTGACTCTGATGGTAAAGTCCAAGGACTCGTGGCTATTGTCAAAGACAAAGGAGCAGAGTCAAAGGAAGCTGTTGACTCTGACTCAGAATCAGAAGGAGATCCAGACTCTGACGATGAAAATGAGGTATTTGATTCTTTCTCAACTTCTGAACTTAAAGATGCTTTGTCTGAAATTATGGATAAATATAACTCTCTCTTGACTAAGCATAAAAGGTTGAAAAAGAATTTCTCTGCTGCCTCTGAAACTTCTTCTGAACATGAGAAAATCATATCTGATTTGAAAAATGATAACCATGCTTTAGTTAATTCTAACTCTGTGCTTAAGAATCAAATTGCTAAGTTAGAAGAAGTTATTGCCTGCGATGCCTCTGATAGTAAGCATGAATCTAAGTATGAAAAATCTTTTCAAAGATTCCTAGCTAAAAGCGTAGATAGAAGCTTAATGGCTTCTATGATCTATGGCGTAAGCAGAAATGGAATGCATGGCATTGGCTATTCTAAACCAATTAGAAATGAGCCCTCTGTGCCTAAAGCTAAATCTTTGTATGAATGCTTTGTTCCCTCTAGTACCATATTGCCTGACCCTGTACCTGCTGAAGCTGCTAAACCTCCTCTTATAAAAGGAACTTTCTCTATGTCAAAATATCATGCTAAAATTCCTTTATATTATCCTGTTGAAAGACCCAAAGTTGTCAGAACTTCTGGGCTAACTAACAAGAAAGGACCCAGAAAGTGGGTACCTAGGGATAAGATTATATATGTTGCAGATATCTTCAATAGGTCCATCGAAACTCCAACCGTGGAACCTGGACAGTGGATGCAAGCAACACATGACGGGAGAAAGGCATATGTCCCAAGATCCAAAACTTGAACCTGAAGGTGAAGTTGATCTTGGAGGCATCAGTAGAGCAAGATTTGGTCAAGGAATCATTGGTTTTTGATATGAACCCCTCTGTTGATATTCTGAACGCTATTCATGTTAGAATTAATGATAAGCTTGACTCTGACAAGTCAAAGCTAGCTGAAAAAGCTTGCAGAGATGAGCATGACCGTTTCAGAAAGAAACAAAGACTCAGAACTTGACGAACCAGAAGCAACAACATCAGAAGATGCTACTACAACTTCTGACTTGCGTCATCAGAAGAAGAGTAGGCTCCTAGCTTCTCATTCTGAAGTATCTAAAGATGAAATTTTGTCCAGAACGGAGATGTCACCAGAACCACACTTCTGCTCTCATCAGAAGATATGCTAATCAGAAGCCAAGTATCCCTTGGTATTCCTTCTGAGGGGGAGTATTTCGTCTTTTACTCTTACTATTTTTTTTCCACCTTCATTCTTTTTGCTTATGACAAAAAGGGGGAGAACTTATAGTATCTTGACAACTCCTATATTATTTAGCTCAGAATCTAGATATTACTAACGTTGATATTAAGTACTAGATTCAGGGGGAGCTTAGCTCAGAATCAAACACGAGTCTTGGATTCAGAAGGAGCAAGATAAACTATACACATCAGGATAAGTTTTAACTCTGATACCTTATACTCTGAGTGTATTCAGTTTATTTGTTTAGAGTTGTTCATCAAAATACATGGTTTTGTCATCATCAAAAAGGGGGAGATTGTAAGATCAAGATTTGGTCATGTGGTACAACTCTATGTTTTGATGATAACAAGTATTTATTTGTGGATGAACAACTATGATACTCTAATGTTTGTCTTGAGTGTTTTGACAAACAGGTTCTGATTCTGACACCAGAAGATATATTCGTCAGAAGTTCAGAAGATCAGAGGATCTGAAGATCAGAGGATCTGAGGATCAGAGGATCTGAAGATCAGAGGATCTGAAGATCAGAGGATCTGAAGATCAGAGGATCTGAGGATCAGAGGATCAGAAGATCAGAGGATCAGAAGATCTGAGGATCAGAAGATCTGAAGACCAGAAGCTCTGAGGGACCAGAGGCTCTGAAGGTTCAGAAGCTCTGAAGGTCCAGAAGCAGAAGTTACGAAGGTCAGAGGATCCAAGCTTCCCTCTGACTCTGATCACCAAGCTTCACAAGTTCCAACACGAAGCATAACTCTGATCAGAAGTCAATGGTTAAAGGCAAATGTCTCTATCGAGAAGTACAAGAGCAGTGTACTATTCTGAAATGCCTACCTACCAAAGTTCAGCCACTGCAGGTTCTGGAAGTTCCAGAAATGCCCTCCAACGGTCATATTCTCTCAACAGAAATATCCTGTGCACCTTGGACTATAAAAGGCTGAAGAAAAGAAGAAAGACGAAGAGAGCGAGAAGAGCGAGAGAAAACAAAGAGCTGCAATACAAGAGAAGATTCAAGCCTCTACTTTCTTCATCTATTCTTATTTGGTTTACACTCAGCTTATTTAGAAGCAAACCTCTGTAAACACCAACCTCAAACAGTTGTTTGATTTTCCTTAAGGGACCGGGTAGGTCAGTATCCTTAAGAAGACTAAGAGAGTGAATCTTAGTGGTGATTCCTTTAGGAGATCAAGGTTGATCGGATCCTAGAGAAGACTAAGAGAGTGAATCTTAGTGATAGCTAAGTCAGTGTATTGTTAGTCACTTGTAGGTTTCAAGTGCAGTTGTAACAATTATCTGATTAGTGGATTGCCTTCATTCTAAGAAGGAAGAAATCACCTTAACGGGTGGACTGGATTAGCTTGAGGGATTTATCAAGTGAACCAGGATAAAATACTTGTGTGCTTTTCTCTTCTCTCTATCTTTATCCGCTGCACCATCTATCTTAGAGAAACCGAAAAGATTTACTTTAAATCTTAAGGGGAAAGTTTTTATATTGAAAACGCTATTCAACCCCCCCTTCTAGTCGTTTTTCACACCTTCAATTGGTATCAGAGCGCAAGTTCTGATTACCACACTTAACAGTGTTCAGTAGATCCGGGCCAGTGTGAAAAACTCATGGATGCCACCACTACTACAAGCAAATATCAATACAGTGCAAGACCACCTATCTTTGATGGTCAGAGATTTGATTTCTGGAAAGACAGAATCAAAAGCTTCTTTCTTGGCTTTGATCCTGATCTTTGGGATTTTGTTGTTGATGGCTACACCCCTCCTGTCGATGAACATGGTGTAAAGATCCCAAGGAAGAAGATGAGTGAAGATCAAAAGAAGGAATTCAGAGATCATCACAGATCAAGATCTATTCTGCAAAGTGCCATTTCATATGAAGAATATGAGAAAATTACTGATCGTGATTCCGCCAAGGGCATCTTTGAATCCTTGCAGATGTCTCATGAAGGAAACAAGAAAGTGAAAGAGACAAAAGCGTTGTCTCTAATCAAGCAGTATGAATCCTTCCAAATGGAACCTGACGAATCCATTGAGGATATGTTTTCCAGATTTCAGTTGCTCGTAGCTGGAATAAGACCCCTCAGCAACAGCTACACCACTGCGGATCATGTCATGAGGATCCTTAGAGGTCTTCCTGAAAGCTGGATGCCTTTGATAACTTCCTTGGAGCTAACTAGAGATGTTGAGCAGATGAGTTTGGAAGAACTCATAAGCATACTGAAGTGTCATGAATTAAAGCGTGCTGAACATCAAGATCACAAGAAGAAGTCTATTGCCTTGAAATCCAAATCTGAAAAGGCTAAGACTCTCCAAGCTGGAACAGAAGAATCCGAAGAAGCATCAGAAGATTCTGATGAAGATGAGCTGACTCTGATATCCAGAAAGTTCAACTGCATCTGGAAGCACAGGCAGAGCAAATACAAAGGTTCATCAAAGGACGAAAAGTCAAAGAAGCATTTCAAACCAAAGAAAAGTCTGATGGTGACTTTTGATGAATCAGAATCAGAGGATGTTGACTCTGATGGTAAAGTCCAAGGACTCGTGGCTATTGTCAAAGACAAAGGAGCAGAGTCAAAGGAAGCTGTTGACTCTGACTCAGAATCAGAAGGAGATCCAGACTCTGACGATGAAAATGAGGTATTTGATTCTTTCTCAACTTCTGAACTTAAAGATGCTTTGTCTGAAATTATGGATAAATATAACTCTCTCTTGACTAAGCATAAAAGGTTGAAAAAGAATTTCTCTGCTGCCTCTGAAACTTCTTCTGAACATGAGAAAATCATATCTGATTTGAAAAATGATAACCATGCTTTAGTTAATTCTAACTCTGTGCTTAAGAATCAAATTGCTAAGTTAGAAGAAGTTATTGCCTGCGATGCCTCTGATAGTAAGCATGAATCTAAGTATGAAAAATCTTTTCAAAGATTCCTAGCTAAAAGCGTAGATAGAAGCTTAATGGCTTCTATGATCTATGGCGTAAGCAGAAATGGAATGCATGGCATTGGCTATTCTAAACCAATTAGAAATGAGCCCTCTGTGCCTAAAGCTAAATCTTTGTATGAATGCTTTGTTCCCTCTAGTGCCATATTGCCTGACCCTGTACCTGCTGAAGCTGCTAAACCTCCTCTTATAAAAGGAACTTTCTCTATGTCAAAATATCATGCTAAAATTCCTTTATATTATCCTGTTGAAAGACCCAAAGTTGTCAGAACTTCTGGGCTAACTAACAAGAAAGGACCCAGAAAGTGGGTACCTAGGGATAAGATTATATATGTTGCAGATATCTTCAATAGGTCCATCGAAACTCCAACCGTGGAACCTGGACAGTGGATGCAAGCAACACATGACGGGAGAAAGGCATATGTCCCAAGATCCAAAACTTGAACCTGAAGGTGAAGTTGATCTTGGAGGCATCAGTAGAGCAAGATTTGGTCAAGGAATCATTGGTTTTTGATATGAACCCCTCTGTTGATATTCTGAACGCTATTCATGTTAGAATTAATGATAAGCTTGACTCTGACAAGTCAAAGCTAGCTGAAAAAGCTTGCAGAGATGAGCATGACCGTTTCAGAAAGAAACAAAGACTCAGAACTTGACGAACCAGAAGCAACAACATCAGAAGATGCTACTACAACTTCTGACTTGCGTCATCAGAAGAAGAGTAGGCTCCTAGCTTCTCATTCTGAAGTATCTAAAGATGAAATTTTGTCCAGAACGGAGATGTCACCAGAACCACACTTCTGCTCTCATCAGAAGATATGCTAATCAGAAGCCAAGTATCCCTTGGTATTCCTTCTGAGGGGGAGTATTTCGTCTTTTACTCTTACTATTTTTTTTCCACCTTCATTCTTTTTGCTTATGACAAAAAGGGGGAGAACTTATAGTATCTTGACAACTCCTATATTATTTAGCTCAGAATCTAGATATTACTAACGTTGATATTAAGTACTAGATTCAGGGGGAGCTTAGCTCAGAATCAAACACGAGTCTTGGATTCAGAAGGAGCAAGATAAACTATACACATCAGGATAAGTTTTAACTCTGATACCTTATACTCTGAGTGTATTCAGTTTATTTGTTTAGAGTTGTTCATCAAAATACATGGTTTTGTCATCATCAAAAAGGGGGAGATTGTAAGATCAAGATTTGGTCATGTGGTACAACTCTATGTTTTGATGATAACAAGTATTTATTTGTGGATGAACAACTATGATACTCTAATGTTTGTCTTGAGTGTTTTGACAAACAGGTTCTGATTCTGACACCAGAAGATATATTCGTCAGAAGTTCAGAAGATCAGAGGATCTGAAGATCAGAGGATCTGAGGATCAGAGGATCTGAAGATCAGAGGATCTGAAGATCAGAGGATCTGAAGATCAGAGGATCTGAGGATCAGAGGATCAGAAGATCAGAGGATCAGAAGATCTGAGGATCAGAAGATCTGAAGACCAGAAGCTCTGAGGGACCAGAGGCTCTGAAGGTTCAGAAGCTCTGAAGGTCCAGAAGCAGAAGTTACGAAGGTCAGAGGATCCAAGCTTCCCTCTGACTCTGATCACCAAGCTTCACAAGTTCCAACACGAAGCATAACTCTGATCAGAAGTCAATGGTTAAAGGCAAATGTCTCTATCGAGAAGTACAAGAGCAGTGTACTATTCTGAAATGCCTACCTACCAAAGTTCAGCCACTGCAGGTTCTGGAAGTTCCAGAAATGCCCTCCAACGGTCATATTCTCTCAACAGAAATATCCTGTGCACCTTGGACTATAAAAGGCTGAAGAAAAGAAGAAAGACGAAGAGAGCGAGAAGAGCGAGAGAAAACAAAGAGCTGCAATACAAGAGAAGATTCAAGCCTCTACTTTCTTCATCTATTCTTATTTGGTTTACACTCAGCTTATTTAGAAGCAAACCTTTGTAAACACCAACCTCAAACAGTTGTTTGATTTTCCTTAAGGGACCGGGTAGGTCAGTATCCTTAAGAAGACTAAGAGAGTGAATCTTAGTGGTGATTCCTTTAGGAGATCAAGGTTGATCGGATCCTAGAGAAGACTAAGAGAGTGAATCTTAGTGATAGCTAAGTCAGTGTATTGTTAGTCACTTGTAGGTTTCAAGTGCAGTTGTAACAATTATCTGATTAGTGGATTGCCTTCATTCTAAGAAGGAAGAAATCACCTTAACGGGTGGACTGGATTAGCTTGAGGGATTTATCAAGTGAACCAGGATAAAATACTTGTGTGCTTTTCTCTTCTCTCTATCTTTATCCGCTGCACCATCTATCTTAGAGAAACCGAAAAGATTTACTTTAAATCTTAAGGGGAAAGTTTTTATATTGAAAACGCTATTCAACCCCCCCTTCTAGTCGTTTTTCACACCTTCAACCTTTTCTATTCTTGATTGTTGTTTGAACATCTATTCGTAGAACTTGCTTTGTTCCCTTTTCCTAGACAATATTTTGTACTATAACTGCTCTTTATGCTACCTTTAATCCATGGAGACTGCCTTCTTGATGGAATAATTGACTTTTACTTAACTTTGTGGTAATTATGGCTTCATATATTCAGATTTAGAAGTTTCAATTGCTACTGTAGCTGCTGTTATTCAATCACGTCATTAAAATTATAGCTGTTTAGAATATTAAATCTATTCTAATATTTAAAATCTTTAGCAAATCTAATCTGAAAGCTATACTTTTTATGTAGTTTCCAGCAAATCTATAGTAATCTATTTGCTTTAGATTTTTATGTAGTTTAGAATATTAAATCTATTCTAATATCTAAAATCTTTAGCAAATCTAATCTAAAATCTATACTTTTTATGTAGTTTCCAGCAAATCTATAGTAATCTATTTGCTTTAGATTTTAGATTAGATACAAAAAGCAATATAAAATCTATAAATTCGTTTTCCAGCATATTAGATTTAAAAAGTTTGGAAACATATAAGATTTGTTTCCAGAATATCAACAAAATCTATAGATTTTAAATTTTAAAATTAGGCAAAATAGATTTGTTTTGGCTAATTTATAAGATTTATATATATAGTTAAATCTATAAGATTTTGTTTCAACATAAAAAGTATCATTATGAAATTTATAAGATTATGTTTCTAAAAGCTGCTGCACCATTCTATGAGACTTAGAGGTGCTACTGAGCGCGACATGCATGGCTTAAAAGGGCTGTTATCAGAAGAGCATTTGAATTCAACATGGCTCACTTTTTTTAGATATGGCCAAGCTATTAAGATTCAGTAAGCATTTATAAATCTTATAATTAGTGTGCAAGGAAGTTAATATGTTGGAACCAGTGGTAAGCATTCGCACTCTTCCTCTTCTAATTTTTCTTACATCAATTGCCATTCTCATATGCTCCATTAGTAGCTCCACTCTCCAATATTTTTTTCATTGTTCTTCCTTATACTAGAAGCTGTAGCAGAAAACATTTGGCTAACTTTGTTGTAAATGTTAATTCCAGCAAGTATTTGCAAATTGTGAATTGTTGTCAGTATTTGCAATTCATTTCAGTAAATAATCTGTATGCACCAGAATCTCCCATGTAAATAATGATTTACTTTTCATACTTTAAATAAAGTGTACAATTTAAAGATTAATGCAGCAATTTCTGTTTCCATGTTAGGAGTAGAAGACTTTCAATGTAAGTGTCCATTTAGAATTTACAGATACACATTTAGACTTATAATGTTAGTAGTAGAAGCCTTATGAACAGTCTCACGACAATGCATCAACCACTCCAAGTATTGTAACCTCTGCTGAAGGTATGAAAAACGGTAGAAAGGGGGGTTTGAATAACGTTTTCAGTACAAAACTACCACCTTAAAGATTTTAACAAATCTTTTCGAGAACTAAGTGCAAAGGATAGAGATAGAAAAGCACACAAGGATTTTATCCTGGTTCACTTGATAAATCACTCAAGCTACTCCAGTCCACCCGTTAAGGTGATTTCTTCCTTCTTAGAATGAAGGCAATCCACTAATCAGGTAAGAGTTACAACTGCACTTGAAACCTACAAGTGACTAACAATTACACTGACTTAGCTCACACTAAGATTCACTCTCTTAGTCTTCTCTAGGATCCGATCAACCTTGATCTCCTAAAGGAAAAATCAAACAACTGTTTGAGGTTGGTGTTTACAAGGGTTTGCTTCTAAATAAGCTGAGTGTAAACTAAATAAATTACAGGATGAAAGAAAGCTTAGAATATGTCTTGCGCGTGTGTATTGCTTCTTGTATATTTTTTCTTCTTCTAGCCGCTTCTTTCAATCTTCAGCCTCTATATATACTCCAAGGATTAGGGTTGAGCGTTGCATGGAAATGCTACCGTTGGAGGGCAGTTCTGGAAAATCCAGCTTCTGCTGTGGCTGAGAACGTTAGGTAGGTCGTCAGGAAGGTACACTTGCTTTTGTACTTGGATAGCGACTTGACCTTTTAACCTAGGAGACTTCTGATCAGAGGAATGCTTCGTATTGGAACTTGTGAAGCCGGTTGATCAGAGTCAGAGGGAAAGCACAGATCCTCTGACCATTGTATCTTCTGATTCTGAACTCAGAGGGAAGAACATGGCCTTCAGAGTTTCTTGCTTCTGGACTTCAGAGTATCCACTATTCAGCTTCTGGATCTTCAGAGTCTTCTACACCATCAGAACATCTGAACCTTCAGTGTTTCTTGGTTGTCAGAGCTTCTGGATCATCAGAGCTTCTAGCGACTGAGTCCTCATCAGAGTTTGTATAGCTTCAGATCTTCTGAAGCTTTTCCACTGTTCATACTGAACATGGTGAATGCGAAAGCGTTGCTTGGGTTACCCTTTATACACAGTGCTTCTGATTTGTGTGAAATTGAGTCAGGGTCAGAGCCTGTAAATAGCACACTCAGAAAAACACGTTAGAGTACCACAATTGTTCATATCAAAAGGTTAACTTGTAATCATCAAAACATAGAGTTGTACTACTAGATCAAAACTTGATCTTACAATCTCCCCCTTTTTGATGATGACAAAACTAAGATTTTGATGAACAATTCTTAAACATTAAACTGAATTCACTCAGAGTTTAGAGATATAGAATAAGACTTATCCTGATGTGAATAGTTTATCTTGCTCATTCTGAATTCAAGTCACTGCTTGATTCTGAGCTTAGCTCCCCCTGAATCTAATACTTGATGAAAACGTTAGTAAAGTCTAGATTCTGAGCTAAATCATATAAGAGTTCAGAGTGAAAAGCTTATGACATAGATGAAAAACGAATAATCAGAGCGCATAAGTGATCAGAGTCATGGACAAGGTATCAGAGTCTTGGGTATCAGAGTCAACTTAGAATCACTTCAGAAGAAGTGAAATGTATTCCTTGTATTTGCCCAGTGACACATCTATGGTCATGAAGGTGGAACTCTTAAAATCTCCAAAAGAAAAATAAGTCACACTAACACATCTTACACATCAAAAACTGGGTTTACTCCCCCTTTTTGTCATAAGCAAAAAGCTCGGGGTGTGAAAAACTTAGCTTGAAGTACAAGGTACTCCCCCTTAGAGAAGGTCTAAGTTGAAAGAAAATGAAGACGATGTAAGAATCAGAGTGAGGCGATAATAAATAGAAGAGTTAATGCAAGGGATGAACGTTTACCACCGGTCAAGTGAGTAAATAGAAGGGTCAGTTACCAAGTACTTAACCTCGAGAAACAGTAAGAGCATTAACTTTCAGAGAGAAAGGGAAGCCTATATAAAGCGTTGGAGAGAAAGGTAAGCTTCACATCTCGAATAATTTGCAGTAAGAAAAATGGCATCATACAGAATGGCATTAGAAGAGCTCAGAAGGAAGGCGTTTGAGGAAGATATGTTCCTCAATATTAGGCATCCCGATGGTACAAAGACCATACAAGAGCTGACGAAGACACTGCTTGAAGAAGATCTTGGTCCAGAGATGGAGAAAGATCTGAAGGAGTTCCTCTGCTTCGTGGAAGAGATTCAGGAGCTTTGCCAGCGGGAGCTGAATCTGCTGGAAGAGAAGGAGACTGTGGAAAAGAGACTCAAGACGACAGAAGATAGTCTAGAAAAAGATGATCTGAGCATCAAACTTGGCAACATAGAGTATGCATTGGATCGTCTGGAGAAGGAAAGAGTGGAGCAGCGCCAAGAATGCAGAAGAATGAGGAAGGATCCTCCATTCTAGATATAGGGAATAATGTATGATGGAAAGAGTTATGATGTAAACATAGATCAATTATGAATAAAACAGGTTTTGCAAACATATGTGACACAATTATATATAGATATATGCATATAGAATCACAAATGAACAAATTAAAGTAAGTAAATAAGCAGAGTTGAAATAAAACAACGTTAAATAAAAAGGAAAAGGAAGAAAAAGAAGAGATCCTAAAAACTAAGATTTGTCAGTACGGCGCAGAAGTTCCATCATCATGTGCTTCATCTCAATCAGCATGGATTCATGAGTGTCAAGACGTTGTTCCATGATGTCGAGTCTGGATGAGCTTGTCGGAGTAGAGCTTGAAGGAACGTTCTGAGCAGCTTGAGGTTCTGGAATGGAAGCAGAAGCAGCAGGAGTAAACAGAACTGGTGCAAGTCGCTCTGCCTCAGCCTCAGCTTCAAGACGTTCTGCCTCAAGTCTGGCTTGTTCAGCCTGAGCTGCTGCTTGACGGGCAGCTTCTTCTTCTTGTTCTTTCTGTCTCTTGGCTTCTTCAATGGCTTCAAGAAGCTTGGTTCTCTGTTCGAGTTCATGAAGAGCCACCCTCCTAGCAAACCTTTGCTTTGCAGCCTCAATGCTCTGACTTCCCTCTGCATGCAGGAGCTGCAGCATAACGGGAAACTGAGCCACTAGCCAAGTGCTCAACTCGTTCCACTCATCAGCCACATTTTCAGCATTCTCACTGAGGTCAGTCTGACCGTGCACATTGCGGAGCCTCAAGGAGGCTTCATGATTGAAAATATTGATGCGCGCAGAGAGAGATGTGGGTTGAAGGTGAGTATAGGGAATGATGGAGAGGTTGGGTGCAGGAGAGGCTGGGTGATTGCTGCTATGAGCTTCAGAGGCACCTTGTGGAGAACCAATGTTAATTATGGGAGCATTGGGTTCAGAGGTTCCACGGTGAGGGTCTGAAGTTTCAACCAGAGGGTGAGGTGATCTAACCGAGGATTGGTTAGATACTGATTGTTCAGGTTCAGGGTCTGGTTGAATTGGCTCTTGTTGGTCAGGGACAGGGTGAGCCTGTTGGACTAAGGGGTCTGCCTCTTGGATAGGATTGGCCAAGATAGGTTCATCTGGGTCAACTAGACGTTCAGGTCTAGGGCCAGGATATTGCCTAGGGCTTGGACAGGTAAGGTAATATTCTTCCAAGGCAGATACCTTCTCTTTCCTAACCTCCATGAATTTTCTAAGTGATTCAGAGGTATTGGAGGGAGGAGAGTCAAAGACATTGATGGGGAAGGATACAGGTGTGAAGGCTGACGAAGAGTCTGTATCCGTGGTTCTGACAGCAGGACGTGCTGATGCTCTGGGAGCAGAGTGATCAGACGTTCTGGGTTGTGGTTCTGTTGGTTTGGGTTCTGGTTGGTTTTGGATGATGGGTTCAGAAGTTAATGGGTCGTATGGAATGGTAAGGAGAGAGGTTGGATCTTCTGACCTAGAGGGTTGGTTCTGAAGCAAATTCCAGAGTGGTGCTTCAGTAGGAGAAGGTTGAAAGAATGAAGATCTTGGGGAATGTGGTGGAGAGGTGGTTTGTGCGGCTGGCTGGGATTCAGGAATAGGAGTGAGGGGATTTGAAGAGTGTTGGAGTAATGCAGAAATTGGGAGTGCATCAAATAAATTCAAATCATCATCAGAGGTAAGTGCAGGCTTACTTGTATGTGCTGATGATCGAGTCACTCTGGCAGGAGCTTCAGTCCTTCTGACCTCTGCAGCAGCTGGTTCCACCCGAGTAGGCTTCACCACAATTCTGACTTTCTTCTGCTTCTTCTTTGGAGGACCATCCTCACTATCATTACCATCATCATCATCAGGCTTGCTCTTCGCCTTCTTGACCAGAGGGACATCAGATTCCTCTGAGGATTCGTCCAGAACCATCTTCCTCTTGGTTTTCTTCTTGGGAGGAGAAGGAAACTCTGGAGCTGGTGGAAGTCTGCTGACGAAATCATCAAGGTCAATCTCGAATCCTTGAGCCCTGAGGTCTTCAACATAGCATCTGATGGCTTCAGGATGGTCTGCTTGAGTCCACAGAGGGTAGTCATTCAGAGGCATTCTTCTTCCTCTGATCTCAGAAGATGTGTCCTCATGAGCAGGAGCAATCTTCTTCTGGACCAAACCCATCTTCTTCAGAGAGTTGGCAGTGAAGACATCGCTAACAATTGTGCTCAAGTCCTCTGTGCAACCAGCATTGATCAAATCTTGCACCAAGTTGCTTTCAATGAGAAAGTCTGAGATCAGCCTCCCAAAAGGGATATATTTGATGGCTGACTTGATGGAGGAGGTGGTGCGAGACTTCCGGATGCATTCCTTCAAATAGGAGAACAGGAAGTAGGGAAGGCAGATCTTCTCCTTGTCTTGAATGAAGAACAGCATCGCCTTCTGATTGAAGTTGATGTAGTCTGGAGAACTGCCCTTTGGTCGTTGATTGATGCAGTTGAGCAGGATCTTGTGCCAGATTCTCAGTTTGGGTTGAAGGTCCATCACTTTGTAGCTCGTCTTGCCCGGTTTGAAGGTGGTGTACAGGGCCTTGTTGACGATGTCCTTGGTTCTGGGTTTCAGCTTCGATTCCGTCAGTGAGAACCGATACCCATGAGCAGTTTCTGCACCTAGCAGATTCACGAATGACTTCTCCGTGATGATGATCTTCCTACCCAGTATGTAAGAGACCACCTGAGTGTCATCACAATCAGCGTGCTTCCAGAATTCCTTTACTAGCTTCTCATACACCGGTCCTCGAAGTCGATTGAAGTAGTTTCCCCAACCTTGAGCTTGGACTTCAGGACGGAGATCAAACCCATTTGCAGCCAAGTTGTCGAGGTTGAATCTCCATTCTGCAAGGACTTGGAGTTCCTCAGGAGGAAATACACAGTGAACGGCACAGCCCCGTTCTGCAATAGGAACAATCTCCTCTTGAGCTTGAGCTTGTTCTTGTGCTGGGTTCTCAGAGCCCCGTTGACCCGTTGCCAACCCGACTACTATGTGAGGGAACTGAGGTGCATCTGCAGTAGATCTTCTGGTTTGTCTCACCATTTTGAGGAGGTTGAAGGTTTGAGGTAGAAGATGAAGTTTGAAGGATGAAGAAAGATCGAGAGAGAAATCACGAAGGAGGCGGTTTTTGAAAAGCAGGGAGTGCGAGAGTGAAAACCGGAAGTGAGAGAGAACGTGTGTGTATAGTGGGTTTTATCAAATAACCGTTGTTGATTCAAAGAGCACTTTAAGATCAACGGTTGAAAATTAAAGATAGACAGTAACAGTAAAATACACAATCACACACAGGAGATAAGCATATCTACACGCAATCACAACAGACTGTCACACGGGCACAAGGAACTATGCATCAGAAATTCTGACGCACGTGTTGTTGTCTCAGCTTCAGAGTCAGTACCAGTGGGCACACACACTCTGATTGAGTTACCTTCTGGACTAGACATCTTCTGATCAAGAAGTATCATAGTCAGAGGTTCTGATCTATCTTCACTCTGGACAAAAGTCCATGTTTAGATTTTTCAGAATAAAATTAAATCTATCTTCAGCTAAGGGCTTTGTAAAGATATCTGCCCATTGATGGTCAGTATCAACAAACTTCAGAAGAAGTACGCCCTTCTGCACATAATCTCTAATGAAGTGATACTTTACCTCAATGTGCTTTGCCCTTGAATGCAAGATAGGATTCTTGCTCAACGAAATTGCAGCAGTGTTATCACAATAGATTGGGATATTGCTCTCAAGGATCTGATAATCCTCCAGCTGATGTTTCATCCAGAGCATCTGAGTGCTGCATATTGCTGCTGAGATATATTCTGCCTCTGCAGTTGATAGAGCAATGGTTGATTGCCTCTTGCTTGCCCATGAGACTAGATTGCTTCCCAGAAATTGACAATTTCCAGAAGTACTTTTTCTCTCTGTTCTATCTCCAGCATAATCAGCATCACAATAACCTGAAAGCTTATACTCTGATGTTTTCTTATACATCAAGCCAAGGTTAGTGGTGCCTTTCAGATACCTTAGGATCCTCTTAACAGCAGTTAAGTGGGTTTCCCTTGGATCTGATTGGAAACGAGCACATAAATGAACACTAAATAATATGTCTGGCCTAGATGCAGTTAAGTACAGAAGTGAACCTATCATGCCACGATAGAGCTTCTGACACACTTTACCACTTATATCTTCTTTTTCCAGAATGCATGTTGGATGCATTGGAGTCTTGGCCACTGTAGATTCCAGCATATTGAACTTCTTCAGAAGTTCTTTAGTGTACTTGCTCTGATGGATATATGTTCCTTCTGGTGTTTGATCAACTTGTATTCCCAGAAAGTACTTTAATTCTCCCATCATACTCATCTCAAATTCAGCCTGCATCATCTCAGAAAATTCTTTGCATAGAGATTGATTAGCAGAACCAAATATAATATCATCAACATAAATTTGCACAATTAAGATATCATCTTTATAAGTCTTGCAAAAGAGAGTTGTATCTACTTTACCCCTTACAAACTTATTCTCCAGAAGGAATGAGCTAAGTCTCTCATACCATGCTCTGGGAGCTTGCTTCAGACCGTAGAGTGATTTCTTCAATTTGAACACATGGTCTGGTTTCTTTTCATCTTCAAAACCTGGGGGTTGATGAACATAGACTTCCTCTGAGATATAACCATTTAGGAAGGCACTCTTTACGTCCATCTGATGTAGAACTATGTTGTGATTTACTGAGAAAGAAATCAATAGTCTGATTGCCTCCAGTCTTGCTACTGGAGCAAATGTTTCCGTGTAGTCTATTCCTTCCTGCTGGCTGTAGCCTTGAGCAACTAGCCTTGCCTTGTTTCTGACTACATCTCCTTTCTCATTTAGCTTGTTTCTGAATACCCATTTCGTTCCAATAACATGGACATTCTCAGGCTTCTTCACTAAGCTCCAAACATCGTTCTTGGAGAATTGATTCAATTCTTCTTCCATGGCCAGAATCCAATCCTTGTCCTGAAGAGCTTCATCTATGGACTTGGGTTCAATTAAGGACACCAATCCTTTCAGACTCAGCAAGGTCTCTTCAGAGGGTCTGAAGGCAGATCTGGTTCTGACTGGTTCATCTTTGTTGCCCAGAATCAATTCCTTAGGATGAGCTGCAGTGATTCTGCTCTTCTTCAGAGTTTGTGAGTTAGAGGGGCCAGCTTCTTCCTCTGGTTCATCTTCCTCTGGCTCAACTTCCTCTGGAGCTTTGCCTTTGTCAGAAACATTAATGCTTAAATCTGCAAACTTTTCAACTAGCTTTGACTGGTCAGAGTCAAGCTTATCATCAAATCTAACATGAATAGATTCTTCAATAGTCTTAGCATCAGTATTATAAAATCTAAAACCTTTAGATCTATCAGAATAACCAAGTAATAGACACTTAGAAGATTTAGCATCAAATTTATGCAATCTATCCTTAGTATTGAGAACATAACAAACACAGCCAAAAGGATGAAAATAAGAAATGTTGGGTTTTATGTTCTTCCACAATTCATAAGGAGTCTTATTCAGAATTGGTCTCACAGAGATTCTGTTCTGAATGTAACATGCTGTATTTACTGCCTCTGCCCAAAAGTGCTTAGCCATGCCAGTTTCTTGGAGCATGGTTCTAGCCATCTCCTGAAGAGTTCTATTCTTCCTCTCAACAACACCATTTTGTTGAGGAGTTCTGGGACAAGAGAAATCATGTGTAATTCCATAGGAATCAAACAGACTCTCAAACTTGTCATTCTCAAACTCTCCACCATGGTCACTTCTGACACGCACAATTCTACAAGCCTTCTCGTTTTGCACTTGAGCAATGAAGGTAGAGAACACAGCATGAGACTCATCCTTGCGGGTTAGAAACTTTACCCATGTCCAGCGGCTATAGTCATCAACGATAACCATCCCATATCTCTTGCCACCTATAGACTCAGTTTTCACTGGTCCAAACAGGTCGATATGCAGAAGTTCTAACGGCCTTGAGGTTGAGACAACATTCTTTGCCTTGAAAGGGACTTTTGTGAATTTGCCTTTCTGACATGCTTCACAAAGAGCGTCTGAAGCGAACTTCAGATTGGGTAAGCCCCTGACAAGGTTTAGCTTGCTCAGCTGAGAAATCTTTCTCATACTGGCATGCCCTAACCGTCTATGCCATACCCACTGCTCTTCATTAACAGACAGAAGGCACTTCACATTCTGAACCTCCAACTCAGATAATCTGATCTTATAAATGTTGTTCTTCCTCTTGCTGTTAAACAGAACAGAGCCATCGATCTGACTTACAGCCCGGCAGGACTTTTGATTGAATATAACATCATAACCCTTGTCAGCTAATTGACTTATAGATAATAAGTTATGTGTTAAGCCGTCTACCAATAAAACATTATCAATGCATGGACTACTATCTACACAAATAGTACCAGTACCAATAATTTTACCCTTTTCATTTCCTCCAAAGCCAACTTCGCCTCCAGGCTTAAGTTTCAGCTCTCGGAACATACGCTTTTCTCCCGTCATGTGACGCGAGCATCCACTGTCCAGATACCATGATTGGTGTTTCAGTGGAGCTATCAAGGATATCTGCAACATAGATAATCTTGTCCTTAGGTACCCACTTTCTGGGTCCTCTTTTGTTAGTTACCCCAAAGGTTCTGATCACCTTGGGTGTCTCAACATGATATTTTAAAGGAATATTTGCATGATATTTAGTCATAGAGAAAGATCCCTTTTTAAGAGGGTTTTTAGCAACTTCAGCAGGTACAGGATCAGGCAATATGGTACCAGAGGGAACAAAGCATTCATACAAGGATTTAGCTTTAGACACAGAAGGCTCATTTCTAATTGGTTTAGAATAGCCAATGCCATGCATTCCATTTCTGCTTACACCATAGATCATTGAAGCCATTAAGCTTCTATCTACGCTTTTAGCCAGGAATCTTTGAAAAGATTTTTCATACTTAGATTCATGCTTACTATCAGAGGCATCGCAGGCAATAACTTCTTCTAACTTTGCAATTTGATTCTTAAGCACGAGTTAGAATTAACTAAAGCATGGTTATCATTTTTCAAATCAGATATGATTTTCTCATGTTCAGAAGGAGTTTTAGAAACAGCAGATAAGTTCTTTTTCAGCTTCTTATGCTTAGACAACAAGGAGTTATACTTATCCATGATATCAGACAAAGCATGTTTCAGTTCAGAGGTAGAGAAGGAAGCAAATACCTCATTTCATCGTCAGAGTCTGGATCTCCTTCTGATTCTGAGTCAGAGTCAACAGCTTCCTTTGACTCTGTTCCTTTGTCTTTGACAATAGCCATGAGTCCTTGGACTTCACCATCAGAGTCAACATCCTCTGACTCTGATTCATCGAATGTCACCATCAGACTCTTCTTGGTCTTGAAGTGCTTCTTTGGCTTCTTGTCCTTCTTCAATTTTGGACAGTCACTTTTGTAGTGCCCTGATTCTTTGCACTCAAAGCAAGTGACTTCCTTGATTGATGACTTCTTCTGACCTGAGGATTCAGACTTTCCTCTTGCCTTTCCAGAGCCTTTGAACTTGCTCTGCCTGTGCTTCCAGATGCGGTTGAGTCTCTTGGAGATCAGAGTCAGCTCATCTTCATCAGAATCTTCTGATGCTTCTTCAGATTCTTCTTCTTCAGCTTGAAGAGCCTTTGACTTCTCAACCTTAGCCTTTTCAGATTTGGATTTCAAGGCTATGGACTTTTTCCTCAGATCTTGCATTTCTGAGCGCTTCAGCTCATGGCATTTCAAAATGCTGATGAGTTCTTCTAAACTCATATTCTCAACATCTCTCGTGAGCTCTATTGAAGTCACCAAAGGCATCCAACTTTCAGGAAGACACCTGATGACCCTTATGACGTGATCTTTTGTTGTGTAGCTCTTGTTGAGAGGACGTATGCCAGCTACAAGCAGTTGAAATCTGGAGAACATTTCTTCAATGGACTCATTTGGCTCCATGATGAAGGATTCATACTTTTGGATCAAAGACAATGCCTTTGATTCTTTGACTTTCTTGTTTCCTTCATGAGACATCTTCAGAGAATCAAAATGCCTTTAGCAAACTCACGATCTGTAATCTTCTGGTACTCCTCATAGGAGATAGCACTTAGAAGAATTGCTCTTGCTTTATGATGTTGTGAGTACAGCTTCTTTTGATCTGCAGACATCTCTGACCTTGGGATCTTTTGCCATCTGCATCAACTGGACGCTCATAGCCATCCACAATAATATCCAGAGATCTGCATCGAAACCCAGAAAGAAACTTTCCAGTCTATCTTTCCAATATTCGAACCTTTGACCGTCGAACATAGGAGGCTTTGCGTTGTAACCATCTCTTTGAGTTTCACTGGTGGTGGCAGCCATTGTTTTTCACACCGGCCCGGATCACTGAACACTGTTAGGTGTGGTAATCAGAACTTGCGCTCTGATACCAATTGAAGGTATGAAAAACGGTAGAAAGGGGGGTTTGAATAACGTTTTCAGTACAAAACTACCACCTTAAAGATTTTAACAAATCTTTTCGAGAACTAAGTGCAAAGATAGAGATAGAAAAGCACACAAGGATTTTATCCTGGTTCACTTGATAAATCACTCAAGCTACTCCAGTCCACCCGTTAAGGTGATTTCTTCCTTCTTAGAATGAAGGCAATCCACTAATCAGGTAAGAGTTACAACTGCACTTGAAACCTACAAGTGATAACAATTACACTGACTTAGCTCACACTAAGATTCACTCTCTTAGTCTTCTCTAGGATCCGATCAACCTTGATCTCCTAAAGGAAAAATCAAACAACTGTTTGAGGTTGGTGTTTACAAGGGTTTGCTTCTAAATAAGCTGAGTGTAAACTAAATAAATTACAGATGAAAGAAGCTTAGAATATGTCTTGCGCGTGTGTATTGCTTCTTGTATATTTTTTCTTCTTCTAGCCGCTTCTTTCAATCTTCAGCCTCTATATATACTCCAAGGATTAGGGTTGAGCGTTGCATGGAAATGCTACCGTTGGAGGGCAGTTCTGGAAAATCCAGCTTCTGCTGTGGCTGAGAACGTTAGGTAGGTCGTCAGGAAGGTACACTGCTTTTGTACTTGGATAGCGACTTGACCTTTTAACCTAGGAGACTTCTGATCAGAGGAATGCTTCGTATTGGAACTTGTGAAGCCGGTTGATCAAAGTCAGAGGGAAAGCACAGATCCTCTGACCTTGTATCTTCTGATTCTGAACTCAGAGGGAAGAACATGGCCTCAGAGTTTCTTGCTTCTGGACTTCAGAGTTATCCACTATTCAGCTTCTGGATCTTCAGAGTCTTCTACACCATCAGAACATCTGAACCTTCAGTGTTTCTTGGTTGTCAGAGCTTCTGGATCATCAGAGCTCTAGCGACTGAGTCCTCATCAGAGTTTGTATAGCTTCAGATCTTCTGAGCTTTTTCCACTGTTCATACTGAACATGGTGAATGCGAAAGCGTTGCTTGGGTTACCCTTTATACACAGTGCTTCTGATTTGTGTGAAATTGAGTCAGGGTCAGAGCCTGTAAATAGCACACTCAGAAAAACACGTTAGAGTACCACAATTGTTCATATCAAAAGGTTAACTTGTAATCATCAAAACATAGAGTTGTACTACTAGATCAAAACTTGATCTTACATCTGCCTCTACCAAGCAAATTTCCTTCACTAAATACCCCAAATTCTGACTGGTGAAATTACTGAGCGAAATAAAACTGGATGCACCATTTTCGTGGCTTGAGGCACTAAAGCTGCAAGTGGTTAACAAAAAGGAACTGTTAGTTATTGAATTTAGGGTTAATCGTCTACTTGGTCCCTGTCTTTGTTCGCCGTCTGAAATTAGTCCCTCCCCGGAAAATTTACAAATCTGGGTCCTCTCGTTTGCA